>NW_024401672.1:0-5000 GCF_016859285.1 Xiphias gladius
TAGATCGATGCCTACTTTGTCCCTATGCTCAGAGGGCTCTTACTCGCCAATGATTAATGGGGGGAGAGGAGCTGCAGGCCTGTGCCACAGAAATAAGTAATTATTGAGCTGATGTGAGAGGATAAACTGTGTTTCACCCTGGCTCGGTGGACATCTATGCAGTAGAGGACAGTTCTGGTGATAAACTTTGATACTGAAGATAAACTGTGTTCTGCTCACACTGAGCCATGCAGCTGACAGGTCCTGAGGGATAATGGCTTTTTTAAATATTACTTTCATTTCAAATTCTGTTTTTCAAAGGACTTACAAAGCACAGTAGCTTGTGCCAAGGACAACAGAGATCAGACCAAACTTTGAACAAACATATCAGATCTGGTCAAATCAGCATTGTAGTATATGATCACAGATATGGAGGTGGAAATCATGATTCGCTTAAGGAAAAATACCTTAAAGACTCATCACAAAAAGATGAAAAACACTGACAGTGGAGCTTCATCATAACATCCCGCATTCATCCTTAAGTCTCAGCTCCAGACACCACATAAGTTCATCCATCTTTTTCATTTCTGAGCACCATCTGAATTCTTGTCAGCTCCTTGGACATTCCAGCGCAGTACTGATGCTGTAGCTAAATGATATTGTTAAAGCTTTTTGCTGAGGACAACCCTCCTCCTTTCAGATGGATGGTGGTCCGTGTTCACCCTTTGGTGTATGATTTCTTATCTCTGTCAGCAGGCAGTGCAGTAAGCTCACCAGGCTTCAGAGGACTATCTATTTGAGTTTGCAGCACAGCTCAGGGGAACTATTGAAGGGGTCAAACTGAGGGTAGTGCAGGAAACAATAACACAAAGCAGATAATGACACAATACAATACAGTCTCCTGAAAATGGCTGCCTTATCATCAAGGATATCATATGTCCGGGAATACTGTGACAGTGATATGAAAAACAAGTACTCCCCCTAGTGAAGAAACACGTGTGAAACACATCATACTCCTGCATTCCAAATTTTGCTGAAGTGAAAGTAGAGAGGTATTATCGGCAAAATATATTAAAGGTATGAAAAGTTTCAAGTACTGATTATGGAGAATTACCCCTCTTATACTGTTATGTATGAAATTATGTATATCATATTATATTATTTATTAAAGCTGCATCAACATGGAAGCAATATTTTTCAGGTGGAACTAAATTTAACCATTTTATAAAGTGTTGGGAAGTTTGTTCAGTTGGTAGAATATTTTATACACTGATCATATATATTGATGTAAATTTCAGGGGTGGTAAGTAACTAACTACATTTACTTAAGTACTGTACTTTTTTCTGTACAATTTAGAGGTACTTGCACTTTATTTATTATGCATTCATTTCCATTTTATTCCATTTTATATTTCAGAAGTAAATATTGTACTTTTTTACTTCAATACAGTTATAAAACAGATATAATAACTGCATATCTTTCAGGTTAACATTGTGGTTAAAAAAACGTATGATGAACTGATATATTTTTGTAGGTTGCAGTTGCCTGAGAATCCACCAGCAGGCCAGGGAGGCAGTCAAGCTGAAGAAGGAGGTATTTCAGCAACAGATGGGTATCGGAGGGCCAGAAGGGCTCTGACTGCAGCTGCAGCAGTCACAGACACAGACACAAAAACACGGGTGTGGGAGTAGTTCAGGGATGCTATGGAGAAGGACTTTTGGATGGCAATTCTGCAAACTATCAGACGACTCAGGAAGGGAAAGGAGGGTTTAGCCCAAGCTGCGTTCAGCGGGGGAGAAAAATATCGTCGGTAGGTGGAAAGAGCACTTTGAGGAACTCCTGAACCTGACCAACATGTCCTCTGAGGAGGAGGCAGAGTTTGAAGACTTGGGATAAGCCTCACTCATATCTCTGACATAGGTCTCTGAGGTACTCAAAAAGCTCCTCAGCTGCAAAGTGCCAGTGGATGAGATTCGCCCTGAGATGCTGAAGGCTCTGGACAATGTTGGGCTATCTTAGCTAACACGCCTCCTTGGCACCACATGGAGGTTGAGGACAGTGCCTGTGGACTGGCCCACCGGGGTAGTGGTTCCCATATTTGAAAAGGGGATTCGGAGGGTGTGCTCCAATTATCAGAGTATCAGAATATTCAGCCTCTGCCGGGAAAGCTTATGCCAGGGTGCTGGAAAGGAGGCTCAGACCGATTGTCAAGGTTGCAAGGTTAAAGGAGTGGCCAGGGACATTTGTTCATCCAGTTTAGATATGTTTTGTTGTTCCTGTGTGTGATTTTCATGTTCAGGCTCTCAAGGCGCAGCCGTTTGGAGAAGTTTGTCCAGTTTGGGGACCTCAGAATTGCCTCCCTGCTTTTTGCAGACAACAGATTTCTGTTGGCTTCCTCAGCTCATGACCTCGAGCATACACTAGGACAGTTTGCAGCTTAGTGTGAAGCAGCTGGAATGAGAATCAGCACCTCCAATTCTGAGGGCACAGTTCTATGTCGGAAAATTGCTCCCTTCAGGTTGGGAGTGATTTGCTGCCTCAATTGCTTAGTTAAGTATCTCAGGATCTTGTTCACGAGTGATGGTAAAAGGGCACATGAGATTGACAGGCAGATTGGTGCAGTATCAGCAGCAATGCACTGTACGGACTGTTATGGTGAAGAGGGAGCTGGGTCAGAAGGCAAAGCTTTCAGTTTACCAGTCGATCTACATTCCAACCCTCACCTGTGATTATGAGCTTTGGGTAGTGACCGAAAGAATGTGAATACAAGTGGTCAAAATGGGTTTCCACCATAGGGTGCCTGCACTCACCCTTAAAGATAGGGTTAGGAGCTCAGACATCCCGAGGGGGCTATATATATGTATATATATATATATATACCTTTTGTATGTCCGCCTATATTTCTGATGACAGATTCGATCCTCCTGGTTATGGATAATACCAGTCTCACACAAATCTGTGGAGAGATGCTCTGCTATTCTACACAGAATATTCTTTTTAGCTGCTCTTTGGTGGAGGGGGTCAGGTCAGCCTGGAGCAATCTAGACGTCTTGCGTGGTGTTTTTTCCACAATCCGCATTAACCTTCTCAGACTTCTCTCATTGAGTTTCTTCCTAATGCCATGTCCTGGAAGCATCTTAACAGTTTTATATCTGTGAAAAATCCTGATAACATTATGAACTCTTGAACCAGGGATTTCAAGAAAAATTAACCACAGGTGAGTCTTTTTTTTTTTTAATTTTGTTTGAGGAACTAATTTAAATTATTCCAAAGGGGGCCACTAATTTTGTTGAGCGTACATTTCATGTCTGTATTTTTTATTTCACCAAAGTAAAGTATTTTTTTTGCTGTTATCTTTCAGTAACTTTGGACATTTTATTAAACATTCTAATCATACAAAATGGGTTAATTAGCAGCTTTTGCTGAAGATATTCTAAAAACTGTACTCATAATTAAGGGATGCAAATAAGTTCAACCAGGAGTGTAAATCCATTACAAAAACATCTCCAAATATTACTGTAGGCTAATGTATATAAATATATATATACGTAGAGGTCGAACAGATACATAGTTGCATAGTTGCACAAGTCTTAGCTTTACTGAGCGTGAATCTGGCGGAAAACGTCTGCCTCACAGTCTTATCAAGTGCTTCTCTTCTAGTCTTATCAGCTGCTCTGTGTGTTGGTTTAAATTAGCTTACTCTGAACCTGTATGTGTTATCACTACAGGCTTTTTCCAAGCTTAGAACAGGATGATAATCTCAAAATGGCTTAAGTCATTGAAATAGAATTAAAATATAATGTTATCATAGAAATGTTAAATATTTGACATTTAACTGTCTGGTAAATTAAAAATACAAAATTTTTCCTGTCTCCCTTCATTGGAAATATTATGTTTTTTTTCTTTTACTGGGTCAGAATAATAAATATTATACTCAATGAAAATGAATGTGGACACATTATGTATTCTGGAGAAAAAATATGAACTTGGAATCATAATGTTCTGTATAAGTGGAGACCAATTCTAAAATACTGAGCATCAAAGATATTGTTCTTTTTAAAATTTTACTACAAAAAAGTAGGTCAAGCACACCAGCATAGAGACACATTCATCAGCTCCAATATTTCTAAATTCTCCAGTTTGACCTTGGCAGAACTGCAGCTGCTATATATACCCACTTGATGGCAGCAGCAGTCTATGGTTTGTCATGTTACATAATTTGGCACAATACCAAAACTTTTTCCACCAATCAGATAAAACCATAAAACTGCCACACATCTACTGCAAACGTGATTATTTATTGTTCTGTACATATTAAGGCTCTCAGTGAGGAACGACATTGCAGTAAAAGGCTCATATCAAAGATAAAATCACATTTATCAGTATTGTGGGAGAACTGCCAGGACGCAGTGAAATATTTGGATTTGGCAGCTGGGTAAGGCTTCATGATTACAGAGTGAGAGACTGAGGTGTGTGTTTAAACTGTCTAACCAGCTTTAGGGATTACACACTATCGAGCTGAGCAGTTGGAGTCCAGAGAAATCTCTACCTCTACCCTCTACCCTCTACCTTCACTGAATCTGTGGCCTGCTAATATTTTAGGTCCATTTTCCTAAATACACTTCTGTATTTTTATTTCACCAAAGTAAAGTATTTTTTTTGCTGTTATCTTTCAGTAACTTTGGACATTTTATTAAACATTCTAATCATACAAAATGGGTTAATTAGCAGCTTTTGCTGAAGATATTCTAAAAACTGTACTCATAATTAAGGGATGCAAATAAGTTCAACCAGGAGTGTAAATCCATTACAAAAACATCTCCAAATATTACTGTAGGCTAATGTATATAAATATATATATACGTAGAGGTCGAACAGATACATAGTTGCATAGTTGCACAAGTCTTAGCTTTACTGAGCGTGAATCTGGCGGAAAACGTCTGCCTCACAGTCTTATCAAGTGCTTCTCTTCTAGTCTTATCAGCTGCTCTGTGTGTTGGTTTAAATTAGCTTACTCTGA
>NW_024401673.1:0-2000 GCF_016859285.1 Xiphias gladius
GATTAACATCAAATGTACATGATTCTGTCAGGTCGGTTTTTTTCCTGTATCATCTTCCATATTATTTTTCACTAATTATAATGGTAAAATAAATATTTCATGAAGTGTGTTTTCTTCTATTTGTGTGCCTTTTATTCTTGTTCCTCGCGGGTGAAAACGATACGGAGCTATTTTAAAGCTGGTTTATACAGGTGCGAAGCGAAAACTTGTGTGGAAAATACCACTCTGATGTTGGTGCACTCTGCATCGCTGTCATCTGTATGCTGTTTGAGAGCATCTGCAATAGCATCTCTCGCCCCTCATCACCACCCTAAGACCTCCGTGTGTGGAATGGGATTGATATAGGTGGCCTGCATGAAATCTTTATGTAAAATACAATCGGCTCGCTTCCAAATGCAGAAGGTTTTCAGCACACGTCTAGATGAGTCTCAGCGCGAGAAACTGATAAAACACCTGAGATCCGGCAGGATTTGAGATTGTGGTCGGCTGCCATCACTCAATCTGTTACGAGCCATCAGTTGGCATCGATTCGGGTTTTTAGTATTCCACAGTGTCCTCCTGGTTAACTCAGCTTGTCATCCAGGCTTCGTTACAGCTTCTCGGGGATGACAACAGCACTTTGTAGTTCACACATGCTCTGCATTATCGCAATCAACATAAAGCAAGTTCAGTCAGACTGCATTTAGTGTAACTGTTCTTATCGCTCCTTGTAATTGATTTGCTTTCACTATTTCACTATGACTCATTCTGCGGCTCCCTGAGTTTGAAATCCAATTGTAAAGGTGTTGGTGTACACTGAATACACAATATATGACTCTTTTCTTTGACATTAACTGATCAGGTGAATTCAGGTAGATTCCATTATACCTGATGGATTTCCCTTACTAAATTTAAACTGATCACAAAGGCGGAGGAATAAAGAGGAGTAGATGAATTGGTTTGTGGATTATGCAAAAGTACCTGAAATTTTTGTAATGTGTGTATTTATCCTTCTTTTGCATCAGCGTGTGACAGTGTTGCTGAAGAGACTCATACAAAAACAAGTGGGTCCTGAGGAGAGAGTGACTTTCAGAAACACGACGTGGGAGAATCCACAGGCAGACATCCAAATTAGATTTCTGTGATCACGCAGGTTCTCTGCAGCGTCACGCTGAAGGATATTTTCCGTTTGGAATAGGTGCTGCCACTAGCATCGGCACGTCAAGTGAGAAAAAGCTAGCGTTCAGTTTGTTAAACCCAAATCAGCTGCTGACCTTTGTGACATTCACTTAGCAGCTCCAGTTAAAGGAAAAATAAAAAAAAAAAGAACTAAAGCATTAGCCTTCCTATTATTGTTATATCCTTATTTGTGTAATGGACTATAATTAAATGGATAAACTCAAGTGCAGTAGTAGATGAAGTTTATTATACATCCTACGTGGTTAAGCAAAAGGCCCTTCAGGGATAATAGTCTATTGGTATTAAATAATTCCAGGTTTAATTTCAAAGTATTTCCCATTTATAAAAGTTTCTAGTCAGCTAATCAAGGAAAAAACAGCCCAAATTGATAGTTACGAAGCAGCGAATAAATGATAAGGCCTCAACTTGCAGCGTTTGTTTTTCCCAAAGAGGCAGACCAATAGATGGAAAGCAGTGGGTATTGACTGTTGTGCCTGAAGCTGGATACAAAGGGCTTTTTAAAATCCCACTGATTTCTTTTGAAGAATCCTACAATGCATTACATACTTGTTTGTGTTGCGTTTTATTATTCACATAGTGCAAGATGAATACAAATAAATAACTATCCATGCAGCCCTGTATTATTTAATCCAGAGGATCACCAGATGAGGTATTGGTAAATGAGACTAATTCCAAAAAGCAGTTAGAAGAAAGAACTGAAGAAAGAGGCCTAATGCCAATCTAAAGGGATGTTCTACGCTGGAGTTGCAACAAAGTTGGACAGGAATAAAAGTAAACTAAATTGATATGTGCAGCATGAGAGAATTGCACTTGTGGTAATG
>NW_024401674.1:0-3000 GCF_016859285.1 Xiphias gladius
TAAACTTTGCCAACATCAACTAACATTAGCCATCATAAGCTACTTATTATACCAGACTAAGAAACACTGTATCATCAAATCCCCTGCGAGTACTGAATTGAACAAGGGTTCATTTGATTGCTTATGAATGAAACTTTTCATTACTAAAAGGAACAATTCTGTTATTTCCTCTTTCAAAAGTTACATAGTCCTGCTTTAAGGTTGGGGAACTATTGACTTCAAGGTTAAAAGAAGCCAGTGTTAACTGTAGGAAGGAGGAGGGACACGGTACTCTGGTTTTGAGCTCATTTGGCATGATGTTGTTTCCACAAATGAATAATAATGCTGCTTTTGCTGGAGAGAACAGTCTGTAGTCACACAACCGCTATGAGTATTTAGTACAACATATGCCTATAGAGAAGGAAGCTTCACCTCTCTGACAAAGTCTCAACAAAAACTCCATATAATAGATTTAATAAAGGTGGGGTAGGATTTACTGCAGGGCGATTGAATTAGACCAGATTTGACAGATTTCCCTATTTGTCTGGGATTTCAGGGTACATTTAAGCACCATATCTTACAGGAAACAGTAATTGTAGTGATACTCTATATTTCTCTGATAATTCTTATTCCTGTGTGCCCCAGAGCTCCAATGTTGTCCAAAAGCCTAAAAACACATCAATGAGCCACACTGTCCTGGGTGCATTAAATCCTGATTCCGTCTCGGTGCCGTTAATACACTTAGAGTATGTACTGTATTAATCGGCTACTGAAAATAGGCCCTAGCAAACGCACTATTTACTTCTGTATAAGTAAGGTTGGCTAAAAAGTACAGTGCTTGGCTGTTTTAGGAGATTAATGAGCCTTTTTAAAAAGTCAAACTATATAGTTGTGAGCCATTTTTAAAGATTTACGTCTTCAGTATAGGAACCAGCAGGCTTTGAGTTTAGTAATGCGATTTCAAAGTATTACACATTCTTTGAAAATTATTGTATTTATCCTTTAAAAATGTGTTGCCTTATATTCAGAGCCCATTAGATATTTGAACTAAACAAGATTATCTACTCTATGTTATATTCAGAGTTTAATATATGGACAAAGTTGGCATCTGCGAAGAGCACACTGCATGTTTAAATGTTCCTTTTCTAAAACAAGGTGAAGTTGTTCACGGTTGAGGTAAAACCTTGCTACATTTTTAACCACAAACAGCCACATAAGACACTTTACCCACGTTCTCATACTACTGCTCTACAGGTGATTGTCAGGAGAGGCACCTTACATTCAAGCTATCAAATGGCCTAACCAAGCTCGTTTTCTTCAAATCCTGTTTGTTCAATCACTGTTACCTAGGAAATAAAATGGCCGTAAAGTGGTGTTAATATGAAACATAAGTTTATTACAAATCTTCACATCTTGGCTGCACTTTAAAAAAACAAAAACAAATGACTTTATGAATTTAGAAGACTGCACGTGTTGGAGAGAGGAACTTCTGGTAATTCATGTATTTGTGGGCACAGACTGCTGCTTGCAAGCCACCTACTGTCCCCACAATCCTTACTATTAGTCTTGTTATTAGTCTTATTATTACTATTATTATATTGATGGACATCTCTATGTGGAACATGCATTATGCTATGTTCTCTTTCCTCCTGCTCTCTCTCTCTCTCTCTCTCTCTCTCTGTCTCTCTCTCTCTCAACCCACCATGAGCCGGGTTCTGTTCAAGGTCTCTACCTTTTAAAAGGGAGTTTTTCCCTGCCGCTGTCGCCAAGTGCTTGCTCATGGGGGAATGTTGCTTCTCTGTAAATATAACTATAAAGAGTACGGTCTAGACCTGCTCTACATGAAAAGTGCCCTGAGATAATCCCTGTTACGATTTGGCGAAATATAAATAAAACTGACTTGACTTGACTTGATTCTATGTGCTGTAAGATGCAGTATGTATGGCAGCTATACTATTGTTATCCATATAGTAATTTCACACTGCAAGTCCCAGGTCTGATTTTTCACCTTTAAGCTGGCATTTGTGTAAGGTATATAGAGACAGACTTTGCAAGAACAAAAGTAAACTAGTGAGAAAACCAGGCAGGTCGTTTTCAGCAAAGGAATATTTGGTTAGACAATAAGTACTTCAAGCTGCTGTGCCTTTTTAAGTGTTTTTCATACAATCAGTTGAAGAAAACAGTTACAGGACAACTGCTTAGCTGTAATGGGTAAATTGTGTGGGTTTGATGGACTGTAAAATGAAGGAAAGGTTTGTAGAAACATGCCCAGAACCACAGAGGCGTGCAGAGCTGGAGAGGTGTGTGTGTAACATTACCATACTAGGGCTCTGTGCAGAAAAGAAACTTACCTTAGATGGAAGAATACAAAAAGAAAAAAAAAAAGATTGCCACTGACCTTCACACATATATGCCACTTTAAGTGAAGTGTACATTTTTGTTGTCTTTTTATTTTTGACCTTAATCATTGTCTTTTGTTTTGTTTTTTAAATCTTTCCCTTTTCAGCTGCTGCTCAGCAATTTGACTGAAAGCTGTCCCTCTTGGCCATCAGTGGCATGAAGGTCAGGAAAGAAAGGTCTTGCTTTCGTAATTTTTTATAAAGTACTTTTATTATATATTAAGCAAAATATGTCAAAACACAAAAAGGTTAATTGAATGTTTTAACATTGTTTTGAAGCAGCTAAAATTTATATGTAGACTGACTTTTAGATGATGGCTGAATCAGTATTGATTCAATGTCGGTTATGGTTGGAAATCCCATTAGACAACAATTATTACGAGCTATTTCAATTTAGTTTCAATGTTAAGCATCAATGTAGATTTAATACTTCTGCCTTACGACTTTGAATTGTTGTTCAGTCCCATTTTGCTACCTACCAGCACATCTACATTGAAATGAGCCATAGTTAATGTTATTAGTTTCACTTATGTGTTTCCTGCTATGACAAGTCAAAACGTCTGCTGTGAAAAAAGGTCCACGAGGTTCATTTGTGCACTCACAAGAGGACAAACTAAATAAA
>NW_024401675.1:0-5000 GCF_016859285.1 Xiphias gladius
AATAAGGCCCGGGCAATAAGTATTAAATAGGAAGACTTAGCGCAGTCATGGGAATCATTTTGTCTTGGTATTTACTCTTATGCCTTCAGAGCTGCCTCCTCTAAGCTCCGCTTGCATCCATCTCTTCCAATTAGTCTGAGTCCTGCAGAAATATGGCTTTCTGCTCCCTCCTCTCTGTTATGATGGTTGATGTCAGGATTTGGTTTAAGCAGTGAGGTTTTAATGAGTTAATTTGTCATTAAATTAGAAGGCTAAAATGCATTCGTCCGTGATGTTCGCATTCATTGCACGGCGGGGATTCCAGCAGCTAGTGTGCACAGCTCGACAGGGAAAGGTTACATGATGACTTTATGACTGGAGGGTATTTTGATCACAAGTTCAAAGCTGTATTCGGTACATTACTGTGTCTTTATACATCATTTGTTGCCTTGTGGGTAGTTTTGATTAGTTTTACCAAGATTAGCTTTATTATCTGGATCTTGATCTTTATTTTGGTCTTTGAGTTAAATGGAGTAAAATGAATTAATTAATGTATAAAATAATTATGACTGTTGTGCTCATTCTGACAATAAACTTGTAGTTCACAACACAAACACAAACAATGGGCCAATTAAAAGGCTCAGTAATATGGACAAAAACCTTATCTAATATAAGCAAAAGCTACAAATTGATGTTGAAAGGATCGTATTGTGTTATCGTGAAAGCTGCAATATTCTGAGAAGTTTCTAGAATAAAGCTGATGTGATTTTTAGAATTTTTTTTATATCATCAACAAATCCAATGAAAAGACCAAAACCAACAACGTGTTAAGTCCATCTCTCATGCTTCGCTGCCCTGCCTGTGGCTCTGAGTCCCAACTCCACCGGTCCCTACTGAAGGGCAAATTTTGAAAAAAGGCTCACAAATATATAGTCTGACTTTCTAAAAAGGCCCTTAGATTTCTTAAAAGAGCTGGGCACATTATTTTTTGAACAGATGTTACTCAAACAGCAGGAAACAGTGTATGTGCTGAGGACCGTTTTTAGCTGTGGGTGAATACATCATTTGATGTTCTCATGTGTAGCTCTCATGGCAGCGGGACGGTGTGTGTGTGGGATTGAGTCAAAATAAACTACGGTGTGTGTTCATGGTGATGAAGGGACATGTCATGGCTCATTGATGTGTTTTAATAGTTTCTGGACAACAACGGAGCTCTATGGCCCAGAGGAATGAGATATACACTATCAGGCTTTGATGGTGTTAGTGGGATACATTCATTATTTGCCTTGTTGTTTTCATGAGATTGTAAATGAAAAGTTATTATCCTTTTGTAAGCTGTACACACTTTACGTACAGTACCACGAGCTTTGTTGTACCTGCAGTTTTTGTTTCTTGAAATAAACAAAAACCTTCACTTTGATGTCAGAGTAGAGCTTAATTTTCTACTAGCCACCAGGAATTTTCTAAATATTTGAAACAAATCATACATTTTACCTGTATTTATTCATTTAATTGTTTATAACTTAATAGTGGAGAATGTTGTATCTGTACATTATTGTCTAAAATATGCCAAGTATGTAATTCTTATAACTGTAATGTATTGAGTTTTTTGCCTAAAAGCAAACATTCTACAAATCTTTATTTTCCTCATATTTGTTTTTAAAAATCACAAAACTGTTTTTTAAATCATGAAACTGTTTATAGGTTTTATAAGTAGATAAATCTTGCATTTTGGAGAACTTTACTGTGTAAGATGCCCATAGAGAATAATTAATACATCAGATAATGTATACATTTCCCTGGACAGCAGCAGCAGTCTGCCGTAAAACAGCATTCTGTCAGACATCCCAGGCAGTAAATACATTTGGGAAAATGTCTTCAAGAAATAACAATATGGAACGAGAATCACAAGAGTCATCTGTGCTCCGAACCATTTCAAAGGCGATACGCTGCTGTGAGTGAGGGAAGTTATTAACACAGACATTACACTGACTGAAGAAAAAACACTAAATGATTCAGCTGCTTCAAAGGAAGAGATGCCGAATTTAGGAGTGTGTATGGTGGCTTCATTGTCTCGAGAGGTGTAGCTTCCACTGCCTCCCTTTCTCTCAGAGAGAGAAAGGGAGGCAGTGGAATGTAATCTCCGCTGCCTCACAGCCTGCAGCTGCTCCTAAGTATTGGATGCTGATAGTATGGCCTCAGTGTCAATATCAGCCTCATTGTACAGTAATGATTAAAACATCTTTAACAAAATATTTCATCAGCTTTCATAGTGACTACACATTTCTCAGATAATGGAGCTCATTACAATCTGGATGTTAGACCAGTATTTTCAGGCAGTGGGAGGTATAAACACCTCAGCCCGGTCTAGATGGGGGAGTACTGTTATTTCACTATAGTCGGTCAGGAAGTGTAATTTTCTCCAGCATAATTTCTTGTAGATGTTCAAGCCTATAGGCCTGAAAACCTGCTGTTGTTGCACGGATTTATTATATAAATTATTATTATTTTCCAACTTTTTGCATGCAACATGAAATTTGATCAAATTAGAGAAGTTAGACTTGCTGCAGTCCCAGTGCATCTGTGGTGCTAAAAGTAAAAAGTGAACATTTTAAGCTTCAAAACACAATAATTCCCACACCGTGATTATCGGTAAGGGTCTTGCTGCTGTACTGCCTCAGCTGCAGTCAGGACAAATTGTCCATTATCAAGGCCCTCAGCCCACTGTCAGCCAGCCAGTTTCCCTAGTATTGCCAGGGGGCCACACAAGTGCACCTGGAAGACCTTTGTATATTAGTGCCACCTATACTGTTGATATTGCAACAGTTTATCTGTGAGAGCTGTACAACGTTATCAGCCAACGGACGGAATTTTCATCATCGCTGCTGACTACAATCATGCAAATTTGAATTTTGTTTTGCGGCAATTATGTCAACATGTCAAGTTTGCTAGAAGCGGAGAAAATACGATGGACCTGTTTTACACGCACGTTCCTGCTACTTTTGTAAGACTGCTCACTCTTACCGTTAAGACTGTTTGGTGTTTGTATTCTATGCTCTACTATGCTGCACTGAGGTCCATGATGAAACATACTTTGTATGTCAGGCATATGTGTGGAAATGACAGGGAACCTGAACTTGAACCTTGTGTCTTCGAATACTTCACATGTAGACTGTAGAATTTCCATCACGTCATTAACCCCCCCCCCCCGATTCCCAGAAATATCACAGGTGACATGATGTCTTTGAAGTCCTAAGTGGTAGCTAGAACCCTGAGTCCAAATGACCAGTAATATTGTCAGTATTAACCAGCTAATAAGGACATGTAAAGCCTCTGAGTATGCTTGAAATGACATGAAACCTTACTTATGTTAATAATATACATGAAAAAGATGTCCATGACAATAATAATTTGGTGTAGTAGATTTTTGAACTATTCTCAGAAGACCCTTGTATCCTTTATTTTCCATTAACATATTTCTCATGTAAAAGGTTATTTAAAGGTCACAGAGGTAAAATTATGTCATTAACAGCAACGTAAAAGTTTGGTGGTGCAATTCTTTTCAAAACTTGAGTCACAGCACAGCACTTTTTCCTTGGTAGTTGAAGATGGAGACACTGTACTTACCACTTTCTTTATTTAAATGGGAACTGCTGCCTGTTTCTTGTTAGGGCTCCTGTACATAATCCTGTCATGGTTGGGAAGCATTGCTCTCACTTTTAATGTACTGAGCAGGGTATTTGCATTTTAAGATAGTGCTCCCACACCAGGAACATTTCAGGAATCAGGCTGTGAACAAAGAGTGTATGTGGTAAGTACGTGTTTACATGCGTGCACATGTGCCGGTGTGTAAATACTCCATTAACACATCTGCATATGCAGTATATGTAAACACTGGACTGACTGAATAGAAAAAAAGATGGAGGAGGCAATATCCATACATTGCTTTTTCCTGTTGTGTCTTCACTATAGTAACGGGAACCTACAAGTAAGTTATCACAATTTGCTCTGAAATAATCAAGTACAATCATGGCCATGCATGTGCAGAGTTAGAAAAAAATCTGTGATTGAAATCAGAGGTCACTTTCTGAACCTTGTAGTTAGTGGTGCGGCGCACAAGCTGCTTCGGTGTGAACATACTGCGAACATGTGCGTTTGTTCCCTCTTTTGTTTTTCAAGAGGTCTACACAATGTGTGTAATGAGTGGACATTGCAGGGGAGCCCCGGATTTCACATCTGCTCGTTTTCTCTGGCAGGATGTAGATTGTGCCTTGCAGTAGAGCCACCTTCTGTCCAAATCACCTCCACTGTAATTTGATAACCTCTAATCAGTGAGAGCAGACGCGTGTTGGAACAGAGCATGTCCAGGAATGGAGAGTTCAAGGGCTCGTGTTCACGGAAAAGAAAAATATGCACCACTTGGGCAACCCCAACTTTTTTATACGTAATTGCAGCCAGAACTGCAATTATAAGCCTTTGTTCTGTCTTGTCCCTTTTCTGAAAGTGTCTTCTCCCATAGAGGATTTTAAAGCGGCTGCTTTGTTCAAATTCTGTACTGACTTCAATAAAACCTGACCATATTTTCAAAGAGAAAACATGTTACAAAAGCACTGCAAGATGCTCACACGTGACACCTAGATGGCAAGATGATATGCCATCTAGTTGTCAATTGTGATTAACATATTAGTGTTTATGGGGGGGTTGTGTTTAGGGAACTGGATGTACTGACAGCCACAGTGACCGCAAATGGCAATTACAGGATAATGACGCATTGAATTTACTTCCATTTTATATGATATTTTTGAGGCAGTTGAAATCCTTATTGAGCGACCTGATAGACAGGAATGAGACCAGGAGCAAGAATCGAACGTCTCCTTGCGAAGTATGGTGTTGTACTTGCTTTGCCTTTGTTACGCAATTATGGCATGTTAATCTGAGACATGCTAAAATGTAGTGTAACAGTGGGACAAGGAGAGAAGAGTCACCAAGTCCGAGTAATATCATATACTCAGAAATCTAGT
>NW_024401676.1:0-2000 GCF_016859285.1 Xiphias gladius
ATGTAGTCCTGAATGATGTTTTTATTCATTTTCATATTCTACTTTCTTATTATTGTTCTGCTTGCTTATAAATGATCTCAATAACTTTGTCATTTCAATCTCACAATCTCTCGGTAGTCTCTGGACACCTGTCCAGAGACTACAGATGAGAAATAGCCTCTTGGATAACTCTTGTGCATTTACAGCAATGTTTATTAATGTGCACTGACCCTGTTAATTAACAAAGAAAGAAAGAAATACCCTCTGCTATATTTCATATTGTCCATCCTTCGACTTTATATAAAATGATCATCATAAGTGAGATTTGAATTTCATGAATTTTATGGTGTTAAAATAGTATTTCTAAATAAATGTAAAAAGACATAAAGGAGAAAAGACTGTATTCCCATTGAGACCTAGATTATGTGCATGTGCCATATAAATAGATTTGCGTATGGATTTGGGTATTTGAATTTTTTATTGGTGCACTGGATACAAAATTGGAATTTTACAGTAAGAGTTTGTCCCAACCAGTGTCAAGGAATTGCTGAATTGTTTCACTAATATTTTTACCAATATCAAATGATCGTGCCATTTTAACTCCAAAAAAATGCAGAGTTGCCAGGTTTGTGTGTTTTCTTCAAAACTTCTTTTTTTCTTCAAAAAAAAGACTGGGATATGAGGGATACTCAACTATGATCTGGGAACCCTCAACCCCTAAACCTGGGCATAATTTATGATAGGGATGATGGCGATATTTCCCTGCCACTTTTCTGATTACCTAAAATTGTCCCCATCAATAATTTGACATTAATTGCATGTGCATTTAAATTAAATATAGTGTAATTGTGCACTGTAATGTTATGTCACTGAGCACTTTCTTCTGATGTAGTTGTTACATAACAATTCATCTCATGTGCAAAACCAAAACTGGACAAATATGGTTGTCAGTGACAGTGTATTGTTCATACTGGCATCAGGGAGAGATAGGGGCAGGCAGAGAGAGAGCGAGAGCGACAGATCCCAGGCCAGGCAGAGAGAGAGGAAAGAGATGACCAGGTAAGCATTTCAGGTCTGAGCATACTGACGGATGCATACTGTTGAAGGTGAGGACTTGAGAGGGCTTAGTAAGACATCATACCCGTACATACAACTAAACATGCTGTAAGTGGTACCAGCTGTATCCCTTTCTTCACTACTGGTCATCTCTGAGGGCAGTGCTTTGCTTTGATTGAGTTCAGCACATGTGGTCCAACACACCAATTTGGCAAAGAGTCTAGACCCAGCATCTTCAACAAGGGGATCCAAAAACTGCAATGAAAGCAATGATTAATTTTGACAAGCACAAACACAGTAAAGCACATCGTCATGCTCTCCATGTCAATACCCAAGAAGCAACCCCTGTAGTTGCTTAGCTTTCCAGGGCTTGGCAGGAAAAACCACTAGTGGCTAGGGACCGTCTTGAAAAGATTTCAAGTGCATTGCATTACCTTGCTAGGCAAGGTAATGGACTGCTATACCTGGCCATGTGTCAAGACAGGGAAATTTAGCCCAGCTTTTAAAACTGCTTACTAAGGATGACCCTGATCTCGCTAACTGGTTATTTCAATCTCATGACTTTACCAGTCCCCAAATTCAAAATGAATTCTTCAACTTATTTGGCAACACAATGGTCAGACAGATAGCAACTTCAATAAAATCTCAAACAGTTCTGCAATATAGCACAATCATTGACGGCACCCAATACATTACTGGGAAAGAACAGGAGTCCATCCATAGGCTTAAAATATTTAGATATTTGACTATATGAGGTCTCACGGGGGAAAAGATAGCTAAAGTACCTGCTGTTGTCATTCAACAAATGGGTCTACAGCGGTCCGGCTCGTGTGGTAAGACCTATGATGGTGCGGTGAATATGGCTGGAAAGTTTGCTGAGGCAAAGGCTGTAGTGAAGAGACGGCAACAATTGGTGCTCTATGTGCACTGTGGGGCACACTGTTCACATCTAATTTCACAATCTG
>NW_024401677.1:0-2000 GCF_016859285.1 Xiphias gladius
GTGAACAGGAACAGGAAAACAAAAGATAATTTAATAATAAAGATTTATAAATGAAAAGAAAAGGGCCTGGTCTTTGTGTGTGTCAGCCAAAAATGAAAAGAAAAAGGACTGTGTTTCTCTGGCAAAAAATTGCTGAATGATGGCCTCCCTCACAGCCCTGGCAGTAGGGTGGACTAGGACAATGGGATCCACAACATCAGGGGGTTGTTGGCTCACAGGGGGGGGCCCTCTCCTTCCTTATGATGGCAATATTGTGGAGTACTACACACTCTGTAATTATCCTGCAAGCCCGGACCGGGGCCACGCCGGCTGGTGAAGCAGGCTTTCAGGAGTCCAAATGTCATCTCTATCCTCACCCTGGTTTTGGTAAGGGCCACGTTGAATCTATTTTGTGGCCCTTCATCAGGGTCAGGATAGGGGGTAATTAAAAAGGGCTGGCAGGCATACCCCCTGTCACCAAGCAGTAATCCACTGAACAGCCCTGATGATAAAAAAGAAATAATGCCATGATCAGTATCACAAAATGCAGTTTAAAGAACATAAAAAAATAATATGCAACGTACAATGGCCGTACCCTGTTCAAATCTGTGGCACAGCGCAGACTCCCTTAAGATGCGGGAGTCATGGACTGACCCAGGCCACTTTGCCCCAATGCTGGTGACAATGCAGTGATGGTCAGCAGTTATCTGCAAAAAGCAACCGGGGCTTAACCATTCTTCCACGAGATAAAAGCATTAAAATCAATGGAGCATCAGTTTGCATTTGAAAAGACTCCATGGTGGAGAGAAAGGTAGTCCAACTGTGACACGCGCTGTGCAAAAAGGGGAAAGACCTTTAATTTCCCAGGCTACTTCATTCTCTGCAATCCCTTAGTGTCCATGCAGGCAATGTGACGGTATGACCAAACAATGAGTATCCTTATTTATCAGATAAATTGTGTACTTTATTTATTCCCAAAGGGAGTTTTAATTCCTTTGTTCAAAGTTAACAGAAAGCTATCACTAATTGGTACAAAGTTACAAACAATCACTATGGAAAAAATAAGGAAATAAAAGGCACACAGTCTTCAGGAAAAAAGAAACAGACCTTTCCTTGGTATTTGAGCAACACATCGTGTTATTCACAGTCATGTAATTATTTTGTACAAGGAAGTAGCAATGAAGGAGCATTGTTTGTACAAATGTTGCAATCCTCACCATGCAACAAGCTCTAATAGTATCCTGTGTAAAGTTCCTTCTAATGCAACATCCTCTAGCTGGAATGTCCCTGAGCAAAGTAAACTTCTGTTAAGTAAGGTCTCCAACAAAGCTGTAAAGAATAAATGTAAAATTAAAGGTGATGTAAAAATTGTAATGTAAAAAATAAAAATTGTAAAGCATAAAAAATTGTAAAACATACTCAAATTGATGCACTCATCACACCAAGCTCAAATCATATTCATTTTACTCCACACCTGAGCATAACTCGATAAGCACATTGACCCAAGCACAGCAATGAGTATGACCTGAGTATATCAATAAATGAATATGTGAATACATGAGTATATAAAAGAACAAAAGATAAAAAATATAAAAAATGAGTATATGAAAATATATAAATGAGTGTATGAAAATCCAAGGAAAACTCGACTTAAAAACTTAACAACTTAAACAAAGTAAAACTTGAGGAACTTGAATATGTACGTTAGCCTTGCAAAGGGGGGAAATGCTTACATGTTAAAGCAACTGTACTATGTGTTATTTGCTTCAGGTTGGAGCAGACAAGGTGAGGCCTCTCTACAAGAGGACATTGGAACTAGGTATCGAGTACAAAGAGCTTGACATTGGATACAAAAAACTCAATATAGAATACAAAATGCATTTAATGAAAGAAGTAAAACTTGAGTTGGAGAATAAAAAAAAGAACGTACTTCAGTAACGTAATTTATTTCCAAGCATGGGAAATGATTAAACTAAAATGTATTTCCCTTTTGTGAACAGGAACAGGAAAACAAAAGATAA
>NW_024401678.1:0-23403 GCF_016859285.1 Xiphias gladius
TAAATAACGCTACTTTACTTGTGAAGCTGTATTAAGCCAACTACTAAAGGCTGTGGTGTAACATGTATTAGCATCTCAACAACAGCTGCATTTAGTCCCACTGAAAGTCAGTAGCCCAGTCAGCTACGTTGGCCAACCTGTTGCTTCAGACTTGTCTGTTTTGGTGTAATGAACATGTCATCCACGTTGAAGCACACACACCTTAATTGCCATACACATTTCATGTCTTTTTGGTTTTGAATAGGTCCGTGACACCTAAATGAGGTCTGTTTGCGACATCTACTGGTTATTAAAAGGCACAGCACATAATGTAGAAGACTGGTTTGGGCTTGAATGTCTGCTTTGTGTGCAAAGAGGTTCCGAATATTTTCTACACAAATTTATTTAAACAGTAGTGAACAACCTATTAACACCTACTGTAAAACACTATCATTGCACTACGAAATTAATGAATTAAATCAACACCTTTCTGGCACAGAACTGACAAGACTTAACATTATAGGGGGAGGATTTATTGCAGGGCTCTTGTACAAGGTTCTTTTTGATTGTGAAGGGTTTTCTTTTTTCTGGTAAGACTGTTTGACTAACTTTGCAAGAGTCAGACTGCACTGGATGTGCGAATGTTGTTGCATCTTTCCAGACATAATTGTTAAAATCAGTTTGATGAAATCTTATTTGAAAGCAGTTTTATGAAGTTTGACTAAAATTCTCATTCTTGGTCTTGACTAAAACTAGACTTAAGTTTTTATATTTTCTTTGACTAAGACTTTTGACTGTCCAGAGTTTTAATGAACTAAAAACTGAAAAACTGAAAAAAAAAAAAAAAAAAAATTAAAACAAAAAGGGGGGAGTTGACTAAATATGACTAAAACTAACATGGACTCTCTATATCAGGGATAAGACTAAGAATAAATCTACAAATAGCTGTAAAATGAACGCTAACACCAACACAGTAATAACTGTGTTGGTGTCAAACCTAAAATACACAGTATTTACACCGTTTACAGATAAGGACCTAAAAACACTCAAAACCGCTCCGGAAACTCACTCCTTCCACTCAGAGAGAGAGAAAGAGGGTGAGTGAGAGCAGGGCAAGGAGGGGCTGAGCGGATCAATTTGCTGCTCGGAGGTATGAGATGAAATAAGATTTTACCCATTTGAAATAGTAAAGAAGTAGAAGATCAATATGTGGCAGTCAGTGTTGATATTGTGGCCGGAAGCCACCAATAAATCGATGTATACGAAACACTGGTAAGTTTACGACTTTTAATCTGTATGAATTCTTATGTGCTTTTTCAAGTCTGGTATCCGACCGAAACTTTTCCCACAGGTGTTGCAAGGGTACGGTTTCTCACCTGTGTGGATTTTTAAATGCACATTTAATGATGATCTCTGACTGAATTTCTTCCCACAGGTGTTGCAGGAGTACGGCTTCTCACCTGTGTGAGTTCTCATGTGGACTTTCAAGACACTACTACATAAAAAATTCGTTCCACATATTTCGCATGAATATGGCTTCACACCTGTGTGGATTCTCATGTGCCACTTTAATAATGAGACTCTACAGAACCTTTTCCCACAGGTCTTGCAAAGGTACGGCTTCTCTTCTGTGTGGATACTCATGTGAAGTTTCAAGACACTGTTACGTCTGAAAGCTCTCCCACATATTTTACATGAATATGGCTTCTCACCTGTGTGGGTTCTCATGTGGACTAACAAGTCACTACTACATCTGAAACCTTTCCCACAGGTGTTGCACACATAGGGTCTCTCACCTGTGTGGGTTCTCATGTGGAGCAACAAGCCTGTACTAGTTCTGAAACCTTTCCCACACGTTTCGCAAGAATATGGCTTCTCACCTGTGTGGATTCTTAAATGATCATTCAATGTTGATGTCTGACTGAATCTTTTCCCACAGGTGTTGCAAACATATGGTTTCTCACCTGTGTGGGTTCTCAGATGTACGTTCAGTTGGGACTTATACTTAAACGTTTTGCCACAAGTGTCACATTTTAAAGACTTTGGACCTGTCTGAGTGTTACAGTGACTCTTTGTCTTGGGAGAGTTGAACACATTGTTGCCGTGACCTTTGTTATTGTGACGTCTCTTCTTCTGCTGTGGCTCTGCATTTGTAGTGGATCCTGGGTCCACATGCTTGCTTCCTTTCTGATCCTGGCTCTCAGCTACAGGAGAGTTGTGAGAGAGGAGCTGCCGGTCCCCGTTTGGTTCTGGTTCTCTGTGGCCACTTTCCTCACCAGTAGGAGTCAACATAAAGGCATCGGTCTCCTGCTTCAGTACAAGCTGCTCTCCCTCCTGACTGGTGCAGAGTTCCTCCTGTTCCTCTTTAATCTGCGGAGGCTCTGGGTCCTCTGGGTCCTCTGGGTCCAGACTGGAGTCCCTCTCCTGGTCACAGAGCTGCCGGTCAGCGAGAACCTCCTCCTCCTTACGGACATGTTGCCGTGGGAGCTCTGGAGGGACAGAGGGACACAGGAAGTAGCATCAACACTGGGATTAAAAAGCGTCTGATCGTGTGTCGCTCTTGTTTTAGTGTCGTGTGTTGATTCTGAGTGGTTTATTGTCACTGTTGGTTTTTGGTGGCAGCTGCCGTTCTACCAGCTTGTGGCTCTTGGAAACGGTGGGTCCCTCATGTTCCACTGTCACATACTGGTTCTTGTTAATACAGGCCACTGCTGCTGATGATGATGATGATGATGATGATGATGGTGTGTGCAACTCGTAAACAGCTCCTCACTCCCATGTCACTGTCCGTTACAGAACAAAGCTTCACCGATGCTGAACGTCGGGCTCGTCGGATTCTGTCCTCGGACCTTTCTCATGGTGTTTTATAGATATTTCAGACCAGTTTCGTGTTCGTCTCAGAATCCACCCACTGCATGAACATTCCCTGTTTTTAGCTTGAAATCATGTGACGCGGGCCGATCGGGTGTTGCCGCTTTTCGTTGTCCGGTAGCTTCCTCATATTTTGTCTGAGACACTTGGACCCGTTTCTGTTTTCATCTGGGCCTCCTCCCACTACATGACAACCTACCTGCCGGTGGACGGCGTCATATCTGCCGGTGTAGTGACGGTGACCGTTTTCATGTAGACACAGCAGCGACACACCAGCAGTCAGCGGCTTCATACGCCAGTACAGGACCGACATGAACCACTAGGAAGCTGGTATGTGACGGTGGGACACGAGGGACACAAGCTGGTAGAACGGCAGCTGCCACCAAAAACCAACAGTGACAATAAACCACTCAGAATCAACACACGACACTAAAACAAGAGCGACACACGATCAGACGCTTTTTAATCCCGGTGAATAAAGTGATGGTACAAAACCGGATCTCTGAGTAAACGAGCCCCTGTGCCAGTGTGGACCGAGCCCGTCCCGGTTCTACAGACCTATCCTGTGTAGCTTTATCTCGGGTCTCCAGACGATATCCAGCAGCCTGCGCTGACGATCGATCTCTTCCTCGTACTCGACGATCGTTTTCTCAAAGACTCCGAATATTTCTTCGGCAGCAGCAGTGAGTCGCTCGTTGACAAACTCTCTCAGATACTGAACCGAAGACATTGTTGCTTCATTACCACCGAAATGTTTCTCTGCGATACGACGACACCCTCGTCCTCCGACGTCCGCAGAGCTAACGCTGCTAGCGCTCGCATTGTTTACTTCCGCCGGGTGTCGCACCCTCAAGTTCCGGCGGTGGAAGTGTTTTGTTCCGCTTTCAGTTATTGTCCGTATCGCTTCATTTCACAGGGAAATTTGATCCTTTTCTCGGAACTACCACTTTTAACTGACTCTTTTCGAGCTGTTTCGTAAACAATAATGTATTTAACAGAGGAACATGGGTCGAAGATCCTTTAGTAAGTTGCTGTCTGTGTTACCGAGGCCATGATGCGTAAATAGCCTTTTTTCAGCAGCTGGTTGAGCTGGAGATGTTTTATTAAAACAATAAAAAAATGTTATTCAGCAAAGCATCTATAGCTGTCAAGTAAATGTAGTGGAATGCAAATTATATTTGCCTGTAAAATGTACTCAAGTATAAGTATATATACTCTATACTCAAATACTGATTGAATTGTTTCATTGAAATGTTCAATATTTCATATCTGTGTGTAATGTAGATGCAGTCTCGACCATCTGAGGACAATCACTGTTGTACTTAGGCAGAGTACTTGAGTAAATGTACTCAGTTACATTTCACCTCTGCTTGTTCTTATTGAGGCGCTTCCACCGATCCAACTACCAAACCGTATCATATCACACTTTAGCTTCACCTGCGGCAGGTGAGCTGCAGCATTAAACCACCTGTTGACTGTTGTAGCTGAACTCTGAAAAGAACTCTTCTTCCCTGTGACTACTTTCACTCTGGATGTCAGTCAGACTTACCTGCAGCCTTGATGAACAGAGCTTCCTCGTAGCTTTAGACGTCAGAGGGAATCTGGTATTTTTACATTGTCACCTTTCAAAGCTTTATTGGTAGAATTCATACACGAGATCAGAAGATCGGCATTTCGTTGCCCATGGACAACGACAAGGACGACAAGTGTTACTTTTCCATTATACAAATATTATCAAAATTTTTTGACAAAAGCCAGAGTTTTTTTTATATAGCACCTCTTACAAAACCATGTATTACATCTTCTACAAGTTGTGTTTGTGCGTCATTTCTAAAGCACAAAAATAAAAATGATATCAAGTTGATTCAATCATAAAATACATAAGAATATAAAATAAAAGGACAAAAAAGAAGAGACTCTGATTGGCAGGATGACGACAGCACGTGAACAATCCACAACAGTCAACAGTCCCATCACTCACCTTCCCATCTGAGACACATCCCAGTATCTTTTCCCTCAGGTGTTGCAGTGATGTGGCTTCTCACCAGTGTGAGCTCTTCTCATGTGGACTGTCAGTTCACCACTGAGTCTGAAAACTCTCCCACGTGGTCTGTAGGTATATGACTTTTAATCTGTATGAAGTCTTACGTGTCTTTTCAAGCCTGACACTTGATGGAATCGTTTCCCACAGGTGTTGCAGGAATACGGCTTCTCACCTGTGTGGGTTCTTATGTGGATCAACAAGCAATAACTACGTCCAAAACATTTTCCACACATTTTACAGGAATATGGTTTCTCACCTGTGTGGATTCTCATGTGCTTTTTCAACATTGGTGTGTCACTAAATCTCTTGCCACAGGTGTTGCAGGTGTACGGTTTCTCACCCGTGTGGGTTCTCATGTGGACCAACAAGCCATCACTACCTGCGAACCCTTTCCCACAGATGTTGCAAGAATACGGCTTCTCACCTGTGTGGATTCTCATGTGCCTTTTCAATGGTGACTTGTTACTAAATCTTTTCCTACATGTTTCACAAGAATATGGTTTCTCACCTGTGTGGGTCCTCAGATGTATATTCAGTTGGGACTTGTACTGAAAATCTTTCCCACAAGTGTCACATTTGAAAGACTTTTTACCTGTCTGAGTGTTACAGTGACTCTTTGTCTTGGGAGAGTTGAACACATTGTTGCTGTGACCTTTGTTATTGTGACGTCTCTTCTTCTGCTGTGGCTCTGCATTTGTAGTGGATCCTGGGTCCACATGCTTGCTTCCTTTCTGATCCTGGCTCTCAGCTACAGGAGAGTTGTGAGAGAGGAGCTGCTGGTCCCCGTTTGGTTCTGGTTCTCTGTGGTCACTTTCCTCACCAGTAGGAGTCAACATAAAGGCATCGGTCTCCTGCTTCAGTACAAGCTGCTCTCCCTCCTGACTGGTGCAGAGTTCCTCCTGTTCCTCTTTAATCTGCGGAGGCTCTGGGTCCTCTGGGTCCAGACTGGAGTCCCTCTCCTGGTTACAGAGCTGCCGGTCAGCGAGAACCTCCTCCTCCTTACGGACATGTTGCCGTGGGAGCTCTGGAGGGACAGAGGGACACAGGAAGTAGGTTGGAAATAGGTTCCATCATGATGATGATAGAAAAACTGATGGAAATCACAAAACATGCTCCAGTAAAATGATTAAGGATGATGAGGATTGTAAATTACTTCAGGAACATTTCATTCTCAAGTTAAAACTCAAACTCAAACGAGTCCCGTTCCTGTGCCAGTGTGGACCGAGCCCGTCCCGGTTCTACAGACCTATCCTGTGTAGCTTTATCTCGGGTCTCCAGACGATATCCAGCAGCCTGCGCTGACGATCGATCTCTTCCTCGTACTCGACGATCGTTTTCTCAAAGACTCCGAATATTTCTTCGGCAGCAGCAGTGAGTCGCTCGTTGACAAACTCTCTCAGATACTGAACCGAAGACATTGTTGCTTCATTACCACCGAAATGTTTCTCTGCGATACGACGACACCCTCGTCCTCCGACGTCCGCAGAGCTAACGCTGCTAGCGCTCGCATTGTTTACTTCCGCCGGGTGTCGCACCCTCAAGTTCCGGCGGTGGAAGTGTTTTGTTCCGCTTTCAGTTATTGTACGTATCGCTTCATTTCACAGAGAAATTATATTATTTTCTCTGTATCAGCGAATTAAACTGTCTTCTTTTCGAGCTATTTTGCAAACAATAATTTTGAGCTTAACACAGGTAAGTAAAGTTGGTGCTAGTCTCGGCGTGGGCGAAAGACTTTCCCCCAATGCATCTGGCCTTGGGGACCTTGCTGGTGGGTTGCAGCTGCTCAAGTAACTGAAATCTATTCAGTTCAATTTAATTTTTTTCGTATAGTGCCAAATCATAACACACATTATCTCAAGGCTTTTTACAGAGTCAGGTCAAGACCTTAACAATATTGAAAGAAATCCAACAATTCCCACCATGAGCAGGCACTTGGTGACAGTGGCGAGGAAAAACGCTCTTTTAACAGGAAGAAACCTCTGACGGAACCGGACTCAGGGTGGGCGGCCATCTGCCTCCACCAGTTGGGTTGAGATTAGAGAAATGGAGGAGAGAGGAGAAAGAGGAGAAAGAGGAGAAGAGGGAGAGGAGGAACAGCTGTACATACTAATGTTATTTATAATAACAGCAGCAATGATAGCAGCACCAACTATAATTAATAATAATAATAATATTGCTAATAATAAATAAAGTTAATAATGATGAGAATGATGGGTGTTTTGGGGCCCATAAAGCTCGTCATAGCCACAAAAACCGAGCATTTAGCCGTAGCTGGCAAGGTATCATCTTGCAGGAAAGGCACAGGTCCAAGGCCTCAAATTTCTTCCTCATGTTGCTAGTCTGCTGCATTGCAGTTAAAGCCTCCCCAAATAAGCCCTTTTGCCCCTGAATGGGGAGTCCTTTATGACCCGCTTATCCTGGTCTGGCAGGCTGGAGAGATTAAGCCACAGAGATGTCTCCCCTGCCTCGGCCAAACCCCGCGACGTGGCCACAGCCTTACCACATCTCTAGACACCCAGAGAATGAGGTCCAGTATGATAAATATTTCCTCCCAAACAGATGGAGTTTGGGAACCTTGATGGAAAAGGGGGTCCTTTTCCTGATAAGCGCCACCTAGTAAGCCGTTAGCTAGGTAACTACATTCAGGTTTTTGACGGACTGGGCTGGTACATGGAGGCCTTGAAGTGCTCTATTTCACCTTCAGGGAATTACCCGCTGAGGTGAGGGTAAAGCGGTGGTTGGGGTGGAGATGGTAACCCAATAACTTTTACCACCAGCAGGCGATTGACGAGCTGTTTAGCGAGGACCTGACGAGAAGGCAGAATTTTACCATCATATTACCCCCCAAAGATTTTAAGGATTTATCAATTAACGTTTTCTCATAGAGCAAGATTCTGCTCCGGATGACTTCTTCATGAGTTGAGTTATACATAAAATCAACACAGTAAAATGCATGATGCATGATTTGTGTGTAACAGTATATTTTGTTAAGATAGCCATGTCACATTATTCAACCCCTATATAATATTGTTGATTTCAAAGCTGTCTGACAGTTTTTATGGCCTAAAGTAGAGTTGAAACATAATGAAACCTTTGGGAACTTTATAAGGATCCTTCATTGGCTTCAGCTGTGATGCATATATATAAACCCCACCCATGATGATAGAGATGGTGAGTTGCAATCCTGGAAAAGACAAAGGAGCTTCCACAAAAGCTGAGAGAGGGGATTATTTCATCACACCTGAAGGGCCTTGGGTATAAGAAGATTTCCAAAAAATGTAACATTCCAAGAGACACCACTGGGAGCATTATTAGGAAGTTTAAAACTTATGGAACAGCTGAAAACCTGCCTGGCCATGGAAGAAAGCCCAACATTTCACCAAGGGCCCTTAGCAACTTAGTCAGAACAACTAAGACAAACCCCCCTGTGACTGCAAGACACCTAGAGGATGACCGGATGAAGGCTGGTACAAGTGCTTCAGTGGCAACTATAAGACACGCACTGAACAAACAAGGACTTCATGGCCGGACTCCAAGACACACTCCAACATCAAAAATCGACTAGAGTACGCAAGGAGGAATTGGGATAAGACTACAGAGTTTTGGTAGACAGTTCTATGAACTGATGAAACCAAACCCGACCTGTTTGGACATATGGATCAGCGGTATGTCTGGCGTGCGAAAGGCCAGGCTTATGACCAGAAGAATACCATCCCCACGGTCAAGCATGTAGATGGGTCATTGATGACGTGGGGCTGTTTTTCTGCGGCAGGAACTGGCAATCTTGATCGTGTACCTGGCAACGTGGATTCCCAGAAATACCAGGCCATTTAAAAAGAGGAACGTGAAACCTTCTGTTGACAAGTTAAACCTTGGTGATCATTGGACTTTCCAGCAAGACAATTATCCCAAGCACACCTCCAAGTCAACCAAAGATTGGCTGACAAAAAGATCCTGGAACGTCCTGGAGCGGCCTTCTCAGTCACCAGATTTAAATCGGATTGAAAATCTTTGGTGAGATTTTAAGAAGGCAGAAGTAGGATGGAAGCCATCAAACATCACTGAGCTAGACGCTTGTGCATGTGAAGAATGGGCAAAGATTCCGATCGAGGAGTGTAAGAAGCTTGTCAGCACTTACCGAAAACGTTTGTCAGAAGTTATAAAAGCCAAAGGATGAGCCACAAAGTACTGATGCTGGGGGTTGAATAATACTGCACATGCACATGTGTTAAGAGTTACATTTTTCATTTGAACTTCAAAGTTAAGTCAACTTCTGTTGTCAAAATATCTCATATGTATCAATAAATATTTTTTGTCGTTTATTGTCATTATCTTTCATCCACATCACTATAATGACTTTTGAGGTGAGGGGATTGAATATTTCTGATTGCAACTGTTAATCCGTCTCCTCCCTTCTGTTATCTTGCACTCGGAGCCAGTCGATAGCCAACCAGGCTTCCAACCCCTTGCACACTTAGTGCAGGTCAAAAATCCAGGATCAGGCCAGCTGAGGAATTCAAGTGACCTTGACGGGGAAGAACGCGAGGATGTCTGGTGTGGGGCCATGGGCAGTTATTAATCTGCAACTCAATGATTGGTTTGCCCTTAAAAAGACTTGGTGGTAGCGGAGCGTCCGTGATTGGCAATGAAAGAAGGTGCTTCCCCTGGTGAGAGACCAAATAAGGTTTGAAAGAAAACACACTGACTCCTGAAACTAACTTGTGACTTCAAAAGTGTAGTAGGACTACAGAGACATGGAACAATTTCTAATCAATTGGAGTGTGAATCCCCAAGATTTTGACAATAAAAAATGGCAAGCAAAGAACGGAAGAACATATTTTGACACTCAAAAGGGTCAAGTACCTGTGTCCTAATCAGTCAGTCCATCAAACTAGGAACATCGCTCTGAATAACCCCCATTGAAAGAAATATTATCAAAATTCTTTGACAAGTCAGATTTTTTTATACCTTCTTACAAAACCATGTATTACATCTTCTACAACTTGTGTTTGTGCGTCACTTCTAAAGCACAAAAAAATAAAAATGATATCAAGTTGATTCAATCATAAAATACATAAGAATGTAAAATGACAGGACAAAAAAGAAGAGACTCTAGTTGGCAGGATGACGACATAAGTGACCCGAGAGCACGAGAAGGTTTCTCAGCTTCAGCATCAGAGAGTTCACAGTCCACTCATATACCTGAGGTACAGTATAAGAATATATAAAAGAAATCCATTTTAGAGGCAAATCGTCTAAATTTGTGGGAACTGAGAAACACGATTGTTTTTTTTTCCAAGATTTGGGAGATTACAGTTGTTCCAAAGAAACACAGCTGCAAACAGAAATATGAGTAACACAGTCACATGAAGGAAAAATGAGGCTAGTTCAACAGAACTTGATGGTGTTGTTGACAATGAACTACATGAAACTAAGATACTGTGACCTCTTCTCTTAAGAGAAATGTATACATTCAGTTACAGAGATGTATCTGTTACAAAAGTGTATTTCATTCAGTTGGTGAACTCTCCTCCACACAAGTTTCATCTGGATGGTTTCTCCCGTGTAAACTGATTCTCAGGTGGTTTTTCAACTGCGTAATCTGTAGTGTTCAATTGGTCCATGTTAGGTTTAGTCACATTTATAAAAAATTAGAGTGAAATTAAGCCACGGCGTGACAGGTTGTATGATTAAGAATGCAGTAATTATTCCGTCATTTCGTAGCCCTTGGTGGTGGTGTTGTACCAGACTGTGTTATACTACTGCTAGTTTGTACACTATCATCTAAATAAATACGTAAAGACAGTGTTTGGAACCTTTTTGCACACGACAGCAGACTTTATTCAAACCCAAAAACCGATCTTCCACTGTAAGCGCTGTGCATCCGGTACGTGTCCCAGATAGACCACATTTAGGTGACACGGACCCATTCCGAATCAACAAGACCGGACTATCGGATGTGCATGGCGATCGATTTGTGCCTGCTTCAACATGGATAGCAAGTTTAACACTCCCAAACAAACCAACTTGTCTTGAGCAAAAGCTTGGCCAACTTAGCTGGCTGGGCTGCTGACCTCTCAGTGAGACTAAACTCCTGTCAGTGCCGCATTGTCCCGGTGTTGTGAGGTGCTAGTACATAACATTACACCACTGCCTTTAGTATTTGGCTTAATACAGTTTAAAAAGTAACGTAACACCATTTCACATCTTAACAGCAGGTTACCTCAGTTCCTGTGCGGAGCGTCTTGAGGTGTCTCTTCAGGTTTGTGGTTTTCTTCCCAGTGATTTTGCATCAGGAGTTTATTTTTAAACTCCTATTTGGTCTTTAGTCTCATTTTGGTCTCATATGAGTGGGTTCTCATGTGGATCAACAAGCCATAACTACGTCCAAAACTTTTTCCACACATTTTGCAAGGATACGGCTTCTCACCTGTGTGGATTCTTAAATGATCGTTCAGTGTTGATGTCCGACTGAATTTTTCCCCACAGGTGTTACAAGAATATGGCTTCTCACCTGTGTGGATTTTCACATGATTTTTCAGCGTTGATGTCCGACTGAATTTTTCCCCACAGGTGTTACAACAATATGGCTTCTCACCTGTGTGAGTTCTCATGTGGAGTTTCAGGGCAGTACTACATTTGAAACCTTTGCCACATGTTTTGCACAAATATGGCTTCTCATCTGTGTGTCTTCTCATGTGAGTTTTCAATAATGACATTGTACGGAATCTTTTCCCACAGGTCTTGCAGGTGTATGGTTTCTCACCTGTGTGAGTTCTCATGTGAAGTTTCAGTATACTGTTGTATCTGAAACCTCTCCCACATATTTTACATGAATATGGTTTCTCATCTGTATGGTTTCTCAGATGTACGTTCAATTTGGACTCATACTTAAAAGTTTTTCCACAAGTGTCACATTTGAAAGACTTTTTACCTGTCTGAGTGTTACAGTGACTCTTTGTCTTGGGAGAGTGGGACACATTGTTGCCGTGACCTTTGTTATTGTGACGTCTCTTCTTCTGCTGTGGCTCTGCATTTGTAGTGGATCCTGGGTCCACATGCTTGCTTCCTTTCTGATCCTGGCTCTCAGCTACAGGAGAGTTGTGAGAGAGGAGCTGCTGGTCCCCGTTTGGTTCTGGTTCTCTGTGGTCACTTTCCTCACCAGTAGGAGTCAACGTAAAGGCATCGGTCTCCTGCTTCAGTACAAGCTGCTCTCCCTCCTGACTGGTGCAGAGTTCCTCCTGTTCCTCTTTAATCTGCGGAGGCTCTGGGTCCTCTGGGTCCTCTGGGTCCAGACTGGAGTCCCTCTCCTGGTTACAGAGCTGCAGGTCAGCGAGAACCTCCTCCTCCCTACGGACATGTTGCCGTGGGAGCTCTGGAGGGACAGAGGGACACAGGAAGTAGGTTGGAAATAGGTTCCATCATGATGATGATAGAAAAACTGATGGAAATCACAAAACATGCTCCAGTAAAATGATTAAGGATGATGAGGATTGTAAATCACTTCAGGAACATTTCATTCTCAAGTTAAAACTCAAACTCAAACGAGTCCCGTTCCTGTGCCAGTGTGGACCGAGCCCGTCCCGGTTCTACAGACCTATCCTGTGTAGCTTTATCTCGGGTCTCCAGACGATATCCAGCAGCCTGCGCTGACGATCGATCTCTTCCTCGTACTCGACGATCGTTTTCTCAAAGACTCCGAATATTTCTTCGGCAGCAGCAGTGAGTCGCTCGTTGACAAACTCTCTCAGATACTGAACCGAAGACATTGTTGCTTCATTACCACCGAAATGTTTCTCTGCGATACGACGACACCCTCGTCCTCCGACGTCCGCAGAGCTAACGCTGCTAGCGCTCGCATTGTTTACTTCCGCCGGGTGTCGCACCCTCAAGTTCCGGCGGTGGAAGTGAGTTAGCTTTTTTTGTTCCACCTTCAATTTAAATAAAAATAATAATAATTTAAAAATAAAAAATAAAAAGCAATTTTGAAGCAGCTGGTCGAGGTGGAGCACTTTCATTTTTTCACCTAATTCAACTACTGATGGATAGTTTCCCATTGCATCATGTTTGATAAGCTCATTTTAAGTTTTTATGTGTAAAATCTTATTTAGCCAAGTAACTGTAATGGTCAACTGGACTTAAAAGTATATTTGGCTATTGAATGTAGTAAAATAGAAGTATATATAACCCAAAATGTTCAATATTTCATATCTGTGTGTAATGTAGATGCACTCTCGACCATCTGAGGACAATCACTGTTGTACTTAGGCAGAGTACTTGAGTAAATGTACTCAGTTACATTTCACTTCTGCTTGTTCAATATGAGGCACTTCCTCCGATCCAACTACCAAACCGTATCATATCACACTTTAACCTGAACATACTTAATTATCTTCGTGTTTAAAATTCATCAATCGTAGAAGATTGACTACAAATGTGCTTCCAGTTGTCTTTTTCCCTACTTTTACTAGAATTTCATGAACTGATTTCTCCTGCTGAATTTTATTGTTTTATGTTTACTTGATGTATATATTTCATGTCACCATTACTGTTGTTTTTTTCCCTCTTTTGTCATTATACCCAGTGGTGTCGTCAATTTTTGTATAAGGAAAAAACTAAAAGAAAGAAAAGAGGTTTACTGTACAGTAGCATCTGGTAGAAACAGGTGTGAAATGACTTATAAGCTGCATTTTTGGACAATATAACGTCTTTTTTGAAAGACGTCCAATCAGTTTGAATCAGATATAGCTGCAGCCTTTATATGTTCACTTACTTAAATTTAGCTCATTTCACTTTGCATGTGAGCTTAAAGGCCTTGATTTTACAATCCCTTATGATAACCGGCAGTTCCTTGATGGCTTGAGCAGAGGTAGGGGTCATCAGTTAGAGAACCTCCTTCCATGGTGTTTCGATGATGATGGGCCCACGAAACCTGCAGACGGCTGACAAATTCTTCCTGTGTCAAGCGCAGACCTCCTCCAAGGCTAATATTAAACAACATGCACCAGACTTCAGATAAAAAAATTCAAATTCATATTAGATGAACTGGATCTTCCCCATAACCGAAGGTGTTCTTGCCTGGCCCATGCCCCATCGCTCCACCAAGTTCGGTGCAAATCGGTTCAGTGCTTTTTGTCTAATCCTGCTGGCAAACAAACCAACAAACAGACACAGGTGAAAACATGACCTCCTTGGCAGAGGTAATAATTCGAAGAACAGGGCCCTGTTCTTCGAATGTGGCTCAACTATTTCAGGCAAACATGCTGTTATCAGGCTAAAGTAATCCTGTGAATTCTCATCCAGCTATTTGATTCTTTAAAGGAGCTCACAGTCTCTCAACATTCAATGTTTTTTTGTTTTATATTTCATCCTGGGTAAGTGTTGGAAATGGAACTGTGATAAATACATCAACAGATCGTAATGGTTTCTCAGTAACCTAATATTCTTATGTAAAATCATAATCATATCAACAACCTTTCATTATATCTCTGAGAAAACTAATTGTATCTGAAAATGGCTTAAGGAATGAGATTCACCTTGAATCTCATGGTCCTGATCCAGCTAACTGTCAATAAGGTGACAACAGCGCCTGATAAATTGTAAACCAGTTTCAAAGAACCAAAAAATCCAGACCCGAGTCATCTCAACCATCTAATCTGGAGAACTCCAAGTATGAAGAACAAGGCCCAGATATTGATAGAACTGTAACACGATGCGATAACGCGGTCATGATAGGATTTTTCTGAAATTCGATAAACTATTTAACATTATTTCCAGCCATACTATACTATGACATGTAGTTTCAATATTCTCTACAAGTTGATTTTTGCTGAAATAAACTAAAACCATCGTCTGCCTGGAAATTTGGAAAAACACACTCATACACTCACAAACACTGTGGTAACAGTGATAAAAGGTTCTTGTCACAAACATTAGCAAGCATTATTTTTCCTTTGATAACAGACAAACAGAAAAATCTGTCAGTGACGACAAAATACAAAAACCAGTGAAGGAAGTGATTTTATTGTCGGGGTTGAAAATTCATCACACATGCAAACAGCGATGTTGAAGCCGTGTATCGTCAATATTTTATTAGCAAACCAGAGAGAAGTTAACAAAAAAAAAAAAAAAAGAGCTGAAGGAATTGGACAATCTGTGTTTCTGTACAGGTCCAAATATTCTACAATATATACTATTATACAACTGGATTACAACTCATTTCATTAGTACAGCAGTCACAAAGAAAAACTTCAAGTCTGTTACAGCAGTGTCATCTGAGCAAACTTTTCTTCCTTTTGATTCGTCCGACCGACTGGTTTCCTCTCTGACTGACTGACTGACTGAAGATGATTCAAGTTCAGCTAATGTGAATCTGCTACACTAACATTCCCTCTTTTTCTCAAACAAAGTGCTAAGTCTTACATTTGTTCACCTCAACAGCAAAATAAACCTCAGAGAGCTGAAAGACAGAAGGATTGTGATTCACATGTTGAGACTGAGATTGAAATTTTTGCTGAAACCAGAACACAAAAAGGTGAAACTCAGATTTTTAAGGTCAAATATGAGGATTTAAGCTTAAATAAATGGAGTTTGAGGCAAAACTGACACAGTTAAAAGTAAAACAGAAAGAACCTCAGTGTAAAACAAACTGATTTTAAGGCCTGACGATCAGTTCCTACATCAGTACCACATCATTTCAAGAGCAACATGGAGATGTGGGAAAACATTTTGGTGGTAACTGACTTGCGGTCTTGTCTTTTTAAAGGAAAAGCTTGACATTTTGGGAAATAACGCTTATTCACTTTCTTCCTGAGAGTTAGATGTTGAGATTGATACACGTCTGTAGAGCACAGAACTGCTTAGCTTAGCATGAAGTCTACAGTCGGGTACAACCCCCCTGTAAAATCACAGCGTGTCATTTAACTCTTCCACAAGATATCGGTGTTAATTCATGAGCTCAATCTGCACATCTGACTCTCAGTGAGCAAGAGAGGAAGCGTCTTTCCAAAAAGTTCAGACTATTCCTTTGAAGGAGTTTTAGTGATCAGGCCTCTGGACGCCAAACACCGAACGGGATCACTGTGGTGAGAAAAGCCGCAAACCATGCTGTAAAAAAACGCAGAGGTCTTTATGAGCATCGAATCACAGCTTCACAAGGCACTCGAGGAATCACGGACTCCCACGGAGTCATCCAACGTCGATTCCTTGCAAACACTGAAACGGTATAAAACTGTCTGGCCTCTTATTTGATCCTCATTTTAAAATGTGGGACTTTGGCTTTGATGAATCATGGATATAAGCTGCTGTTTCAACCAACTTGCACGATTTTCTAGTCATTTCTTTTGCTGCTGAATTGAAGAAAAAACTTCAACTGTTCATTTTGCAGAGAGTGGTGGACAAGTCCTTGGCAGGTAGAAATCAAAATTAAAATAGACAAAAAACTCAGGATATAAGCAGCAAGTTGTTGAACAAAACCGAAGTGTATTAATGAAGACAAAGACTCTTTCATGCTGCTGTTGCAAAACATTTTCCCTCAAAGAATATGGACCAAAACAAAGAGTGAAACCGCTCAAAAAGCAGCTTTTTTCAGGACATGTGGAATAGATAAACTTTATACATCTCTGAACACCTGAGGAAATGTACACTACATGGCCGGAGGTATGTGAAAAGCCCGAACATTTCAGCCATATGAGACAGGCTAATGTGACAGCGACACCACATTCATTTACCTGCTGCTCTAACGGCCTCCGCTCCTCCGGTTTCAGTCTCTCCCCCAGATGTTGAACCTCCCGTTCAGACACCAGAGCATCGGTGAGGTCCAGCACTGATGCTGGCGATCAGGCCTGGTTTACAGTCGGTTTTTCAGTTCATCCAAAGGTGTTGGATGTGGGTCATGGGGGCATTGCCAAGTTGAAACAGGAAAGGAACAAACTCAAACTGACGATTGTCTAAAATATCTTTGTGTGCTGCAGCACTAAGATTTCACTTCACTGGAACTAACATGCCCAAACCAGGAGAAACAGAACAAAGGTAAAAATTAAAAGTTTTGTTTTTTTTTTTTTGTTTTTTTACACCTTGTTGGAAATAATTGTTCTCACTTTATCATGTTATTTCTTGGATTTGTCTGTTTTGGCAGATCCATAAATAAATCCAATCAAAAGTACTCGAGTATGAGGACAAGGCTGTCCGCATACTTTTGGCTATACGGTGTTGTTTGTAACTGTAGGACTGAAAAGTCTTTGAGGATATTTCTTAAAAAAAAAAAAAGCACATAAATTTTGTTCAACAACCTGCTGTGTTATCTTTGGTTACTCACATGTAATTCTGACAAAAACAGCTTATTTTTGTGACTCACGTATAATGAGTATAGATGTAAATAATCCAAAATCTGAATGAGAAATGGTTATATGAAGAGGCCAAAACTGAGGGGTCCAGCTCTAGAAATATGCCAGGACAGATGTATCTCGAGGAGAACATTAGAACCTTGCAAACTGTGATCAGATGCTCATGATGCTCATTGTTAGCGTCTGGTTGCTTTTTCGTCCCACAGTGGTGCACGTTTGGCTGCAGAACTAAAGAGAAGAGCAGAGAGAATGACGTGAAATTAAACAAAAATAATAATAATCTTTTTTTTCTTTTTAAAGCAACCAGACCAGGAGATGTTTCCTGTGGAAATTTAACAGATAATCTCAATGTGATGTAGGCCTACAGGCTACCCTTGGTAGTAGCCCCCCCCCCCCCCCCCCAGTGGTGAGTCTAAACCAACAGGAAGGTACAACTCTCACATGTCTATACACTCAGTTACCTGTTTATCAGGTCCACCAGCTAAAACTAATGCCGTCTAATCATCAGTCCTATGATAAATCCTCCTTCATGAAGGTTGTACCTGTTTCAGAGGCACTGCTTCAACTCTATGATCATTTTGGAGGCTGCAGTCTCCGAAGCTGCTGAGCTGTATTGCCTTATACTAACAGGTGTTTCCATTATTTTGTCCATCCTATCTCTATCAAGTAGTGTAGGCTAAATAACAGACACACCTCTCTGTAAAATGCAATACGGTTCAACAGCTGCACCAACTCCAGCCTCCACAATTGTCACACGGTAATTAACACGTCTCTGAAACAGTTCCAACACAAACTGAACATCAGAACCTTCATGAAGGAGGGTTTTATCACAGGACTGTTGGATTAGACTGGGTCAGTTTTAGCCGGTGAACCTAGTGAACTGCCAACTGAATGTATAGATTTTTGGAAGTTCAGTTAAGATGTTTGCATAGGACAGAAACACAAAGTTTTCTCTACCAAATATCAGATCCACAAGCTGCTTTTGAACTGGACTGAGAACTTTGGCCTGGTTTATCTTTGGCCGTATTCTTCTATTTAAATGGGAGGTTTTAAACTTAAACCAACTACTGAGCCAGCGAACGGTCACATTACGCCTCAGTCCTGTGAACATTTGCTCCATCTCCCATTCACTTCTATTCAAGCCTGCATGATGGACTTTGCCTGGACTTGGTCGGCCAGCAAAAACACTGCTGCACACGTACACGTTTAGTACATAACTCTGACTTACAGATGGTAATCGCTCTGGTCAATATCAACATACTCCCCACATCATTACCGTTTCATCACATCCTAGTTCTGGGCTGAGCGCGGGGCAGTTTTGTCGAACCGAGGGGTAATGTGACCACATGTTAAGAGCAAAGAAAAAGAAAGTAACTCCTGAAGATTTAACAGGTATTTTCAAGAGCAACCACACTTCATTGTCATTCTCCTTTTCTTTCAACTGGCTACTTTTAACTGCTTTTCAACAACTTACATGTAAGGTGAAAGTGGAAATCATTTGTGCACAAATAGTAGAATAAATGATGGGTTGTCTTTCACTAAAGATATTCTCAGCACTTTGATATTTTGTTATTTTGTGAAACAGGAGTGGATTGTAATGACTGATTAGTTTACTAATTTTTTTTTTTTTGGTTTGATTTTAGATGTGGAGCACCTCACACAACTGGTTTAAAACTTGCTCACAAATTCACTTTAAGAGGGTTTCGACATACCTGCACCACCCACCTGCAACGCCTTTACAGACCCAAAGTCAAGTCTGCTCAATCTGCTTTCACTGGGGTTTCTCTCAAAATTATAGAATTAACTTAAAAAAGACAAAACACTGGTTATTTTGTTGGCATTCGACAACTACTTCCTCCATGGTCAAGATAATTGTTTTTTTATTTGGATAAGATGATGAGCTATTTTACAGTGTTTCTGTTTTTTGTAAGAGGCAGAAGAAAGACAAGCAGGTGGAGCAGAGGCTGAATTGGTTCTAGGGAAGGACTTTTTTCATGGGTGCTACAATTTTGAAATTGTGCCACAAGCAGGTAATGAGGGTTACAACAGCAGTTAAAAAAAAAAAAAAAAAAAAAACTGGTTAAGTTTTCTTAGTGTGTGTGGTTTTTATACAAACAATGGAACATCAGCGTGTCACATTGGCCTCCAGACGATATTAAATACCCTAATTTAAACACAGTTCAGCTTATGGCTGTAAAACACAAAGCGTCTGTTTCTTCATGATTTTATAAATGTGAATATCATTTATTTCCCTCTACATCTGCACAAACTGGGCTTCAAATGAAGATTTTTCAGCCACTTGACCATCAGACTAATGCGTCTTAATAGTATTAATCATCTGTAGAAAGATTCTACTGTCCATACTAAACTGTTCTACTGATAAACATTACGGATTTTAATAAGACCAAAGTTTAAAGTTCAAATATTCAGAATAAAAGGCAGAACTAAATCAACCGACATTAAATGATTTTTGTTTGGCGTCTGTATACCAACTAGCCCCTGACCAATACTGTCTTTTTAAGGCTAATAACCAAAATCTGATAATTATATATTGGCCAATATTCCTTTTTTAAAACATAAAAACACGTCATTAACAGATATTTTTTGTAATAAGAATAATTTAAATTTGGTTATAAGGGGGTTGTGACCACTAGATGTACTTTGAAGGACATTGTACAGTGTAAAAGAATGTTTCTAAATGACTTCAAATTCTTTGGCATTTTAGTACTGACTTTTCTATTCACTGATACTGATATTTTTGCAACAATCTGTTGATAGTGAGGACATGACATTACTCTGTATTAGGCAGTTAACAAAACAGACATTTTAAAGCTTTAAAATGTAAAAAATAAAAGCTTAAGCACACACAAAAAACACAAGTAGAAAAAAAAAGGAAAAAAAACAGTAACGCTCTTTACCTGTAGGTGGCACAAGCATCAAAACTGCAACAGCTGTTATTCGCCTGCAGGTGGTGCAGGTCGGTCTTAAGCTGGATTCAGGTGCTTCACATCAATGACACTGTGTTTTGAAAAACAACAACATTAAATGTCGAATATAAATGGTGGGCATTGGGGGAAAAACAAAGTTTTGTGTCAAGGAATCAGACAGTCAAGCAAACACAGATCCAGAGTTCTCCCCGCAGTCCTCAGAAAGACGGACGGTGGAAAAGCAGATTTCGGTGATGAAGGCGTTGATGCGTACAGAGGCTGGTGCACTTTTCTGAGCGTGCACTTCGACGGAAGCATGTTCGCAGGACATCGCGCTGCCGGCGACCAGCAGCTCTCCTCCTGGTGGCAGATTAAGACTCAGAGGATTTTTCTATCTACAGGAATGCGTCTCACACGAGTCAGAGCAGGTTTTCCTCCTTGGATATCGCTGCGCGTTTATAGCGAGAGGATTAGATGTCTGCAGGTGGGAATGACAGGGCTAAAGATACAATCCTGTCACCATACAGGCGACTCTGCAATATATTGTAAGACAGTCGTTTATGATACATCATCAACTAAAGAGAAAAACTTATCCTAAAAGGCAAAATCATTTCTTTCAATGTGGGAATCATATGCTGTATTTATTATTTACTGCATTATATTTTCATGTAGTCGTGTAGACAGCTGAGATGAGAGAGTGTGTACCAAAGTGCATAGAGTTTAAACACACACAGCAACAGCTTCAGTGCTGCAACAGAACTATGATATTGGTGTGAGAGTATTAATGATGTATCGCAGACAGCGTGTTACAATATATCGCCTTATCGATGAAAGTCCCACCCCGAGTCTGCAGAGAGGTGAGGACGGTTGGCCCGCTCTTTAGTCATGCAGTAAACACAACAAAACACGATGAAGACCAAAGCTTTAGGATCCGACCTGAGGCGTTATGACCCACAGATGCTGGCCAGGCAGGGTGGGGGCAGGGCGGTGCTGGGGCTCAGGAGTGATCAGGAGTGATCAGGAGTGATCCATGGGTTCGGTGGTGTTGCTCTGCTCGGCGTCCTGGCTCTCCATCTCCTCCGGTTCCTCTGCCTTCCCATCTGGTCTGCCAGCCAAAGAGGCACCTGCTGCAGCTGGACGTTCATGGCTGGCGGTAGATGTTGGTTGGCCCGTGCCTGACTTAGTCCCGCCTGTCTGCTCCTGGCTTGCTCCGCTCTGCTGCTCTCTCAGGTGGCGCTCCATGGAGGCCTGGATGGAGGAGACCATCTCCTGCAGCTTCCTCCTCTGCTGCTCCATCAGACTGGGGTCCAGACCACGACTGTCCTTCATGGTGACGAAGCCCGGCGCCATGCGGACCAGCTCCCTGGTGGTGTCCTCGGGGATGTCCGACAGGTCTGGGGGGCCTCTGGACACACTGGCGCTCAGGTCCACGCCGCTGCTGTGCTGGCGCGTTATAGGCCGGTGTTCTGGAGGGGGGGAGCCCCCAGCACTGCCCAAAGAGTGACCTTTACCCTGGAAGGCGGTGACGCTCTGCAGCTGCTCCTTCTTACGGACGACGCCGCCGCTGCCCAGCCGCAGCACGCCGTGTGACGGACTCCCCTCTCTGCTGCCCCTGGTGGCCGCCTCTGAGCGCAGCTGCACCAGTGCCTCCTTCACCAGCTCCTCCACATCAGGGCCAACAGGGAAGTGACCGGCAGTATCTACACAGAGCTCCAGACGTTCCTCTGCTGCGTTATAAACAAATGTTTTCCCCGTCAGGTGAGGCAGCGTGCAGTGTTTCCCGTCCATCAGGCCTGAAAGAGAGGAAGATCAAAGACTGTTCAAGACACAGAATCATAACTAATATTTCTCTCTTAACCAATCTAAAATTATGGAAACGAAATATAACGAGGGAGGTTAGGTTTAGCAAATATAATAGAGCTGCTGGTTTTAATCTTTTTATACTGGTGTCGATACAAAACCTTACTTTCTTTACTGATAACAAAATTATTTCTTTTTTGATACTCTGCTAGAAATAAACAATTTTTCACTAGCACTTAGTTAGTTGTTGTCTTGAAACAACAGACAAGAGTCACAGAGGTTACAGAAGTGACAGTATGAAATGAACAAAATCTTGATTTAAATATCTGGTCAACAAAAGAAGTAAACAAGATGAATAGCCTAACAAAATATCAAGTGCCAACTTCAGTCAGTGATGTTACGCTCAAAGCAGACTACTCAACACATGTGTCAAAGCCTCACCTCAACATGCCAAGCGTCACGTGACCACCACCAATGAATCAGCAAATTGTAGTACTGGTTTTAAGTATGCCATGTCTTCCACAATAAGTAAAGTAGAACCTTATACTGTTTAAAAGTGGTCTGTTTTTTATCATATAATACACATTTAACAAAACATCAAGGATGACAGTAGTGTCCTCACTTATATTCTGACTCCCAGTTTCATCATGAGCTTTTGCAGTTAATGCTTCCATAAATACAGCACCAAAGTTTGACCTGCAGACGTCACCAATTGACTGAATTAAACGCTTCAAATCAACAATCTTAAGCTCAGTTGTTTCAGAGTGTTTCACTGCTTCGTAAAGCTTCACGTCCCTCATCACTAATTTCAGTACTTGACAATTTTTGAATCTCTATTGTAAGAACAAAATTCAGTCAGTACCGTGGAGAAGCCAGATTATTGGGAGAAATCAGGTGACGCAGAAAATCTGATGTGTTTACGTGCGCTCTAGTAACCTGATTACTGTAAAATCCACAGCTTCACGCTACTGGTTAGTGATGAGATTTCTGTTCTACCCCCAACCTTATTTAGGAACCATTATGTACTTATTTCAATGTATTAGTGATACAAGACGCTGCTTAAGCATCTTTTAACATGCACGTTTTCTTTTTTGTTCCCTGGACATTTGACAAATGATTAAATGACTTCTAGAGGCTACTTAGCATCACTCTCAGTTTGAATTGAATTATTTTGAATTTGAGGATGCATTTCGACAGGTAATGATCTTTCCTTAATCCCACCAACTCTGCTGTCACAAGCTGTAATACTTTCCCTGCCTGAAACATAATAATAAAAAGATTAAGTTATGTGTTTGTCAAAAAAATGAAGTTTCTCCAGCAGAAGAAATGTGGCTACGCTAACCAGGTTTCTCTTATCTTTTACCCTGATTACAGAAACCCCGTTTATGTTATCTGACGGTAACTCAGTAATTTAAGTGCATGTAAACACACTGGATGA
>NW_024401679.1:0-5000 GCF_016859285.1 Xiphias gladius
CTTGTAATGCTTCACCGATAATCCGCAAGTCTTTGCTTTGAATCAACGAGCTACGGTGTCTAAGCAATCAGTCTGGAAAGTTCAAGGCAATGTTCAAGGCAAATGCAGGATCAGAACCTAACACAGCCCTAAGTCCACTGTATCCTACCCGATGCACAGGCAACCCATTCAGTATTCAGGCAGTATGAAAATATTTTGAAGAAATGTGTATAGCATCTTCTAATGGATCGGATGTTGGCACAAGGGCTAGTGGTCTGCGAGAGAGATTTAACAAAGGGAAGACTGTCCTTGGGCTCATTTTAGCTTCTGAAGTTATAGGGGAAGTGCAGTATCTAAATAAGTCACAGACAGACAGAAACCGTTGCTGGAAAGCGAGAAGCTGTTGAGTATGTCAGAGCTTCTCTCCAATCCAAAGGGAATGAGGAAAGATTCCGCAGAATATTTGACAGCACTGAGGCGATGGTCAACTCACTTGGTACTGAGACAATCCAAATGCCACCAAATGCCAAAGAAAGCCAACAAAGAGATACTGCAGCGCAGCAGAACATCAAGTAGAAAAATCTACTGAAGAGTATTACAGACCTGAATTTTACAAAGTGCTACATACTGTGGATCAGCAGTTTAAAGATTGGTATGGGGCCATACCCTGACTTGGATGGGGATGGTTTGAGGGCCCAACTCCAAATGTAAGTTTCAAATGTCAGGGAATTGAAAACATCTTTACTGGAAAAATGTAACATTAGCTGATATATTTGTTGCTAGCTAATTTGTGGTCATTGCTCAGACATGTCATTTTTATTGAACTGCTGAAAACGCCTCCCAAAGCAAATTAAGACATCAGGTCCTTTTTAAAGAAGAACCAAAGCCTTAATTTAAAGAAGCTGAAAAAGGTAGGAGGAAAGAGAGCATGACATTAGATATGATTTATAATCCATTGTTTATTAAAAGTTCCATATTGTGCAAAGCCATTTTTTTCTTGTACACCATTAACCATTAACTCTGCGCGACCCACTGCAGAGCTCGGTAATTAGCACCTGTAGCTAAATGAGCTTCATGTCAAAGATACACTCCTTGAAAAAATTTAATCAAAATTGAAATTTCATAAATCTATAATTTTAGGCCACAGGGTGAAATGGCATGAGAGCAGAGGGGAGGATGAATGGGGTCATTTGTGAGGAAGACAGATGGAGACTAAGCTGCTGAACTAACATACACGCATACACACATAGGAACACACACACAGGCACACATACCACTGCCACCACATATCTTTATTCAAGTAACTTCTTGTTAATCTTGAGGAAAACATAGTAGTAGCCCACACACAGGGAAAACACGCCCCTTAAAAGCTTGGGAGGCAGGGGCACTGACTAAATGTAAAGCCACCGTGACAATTCTGGTTTACCTTGCCCTCCAGAACTCCAGTGGGTTGTCACAGACAATTCCTTGCTGGATCTCATCCATGTACTTTGTCGTCTCATTTGATGGTGTATTTATGACATTGTTGCCTGACCTGCTCCCTTCCAGGTGGGATGCAAGATAGGAGTATCGCTTGAGGGTATTGGGCACTGGTGAGGCAGTTTCAGTGGCGCTTTAGGCCTTTTCATCTTTGGTTGGATGAGATTGTCCTGCTAGGATCTATACAAAAACAACAGTGGTGGAAAGTAAGTGTGCCTCCAGGTTTAAACGGCGCGTAACAACATGAGGCAAGGACTGGCTGTTTTACAAATTGTACACAGGAACTTACTCTCTTTATCTCTTCTACAATAGGATAATGATCCTGAACACATCTCAAAAATCCACAATGAAATACCTCAAAAAGCGCACGCTGAAGGTTTTGCCCTGGCCCTCACAGTCCCGGAGCATGAGAGAGAGAGACAGAGAGAGAGAAAACTGGAAAACTACTGCCTTTCACCTAATGTCCTGTTAACTTATTGACATAATATAATTACAGCTTACATTGGGTTTCTGCTATGACTATATAGTATAAACATGTAGCCTACGCCTTCTCCTTTAATAACATGCCTGGACATTAAAATCATAACAAAAGGTGTCAGTTTTATTTTATGTTCCTGGTATTATGTAAATATCCCTATCAACAGATCTTTTCCGGTCTATATTTGCTGGGAAACATCTCAAACACGCTGCGTGGCTGCTCTAACCTGTTAACATGGGCACCAAAATGAAAACCGAAACATTCCATGACCATCACGCATAGCTGCTGCAGACGATGAGGCCGAGGCGCTAAAGAGTCTTTTGCTTCACTTTTCTCAGAGGTAAACACTACGAAGCAGGCTTTCTGAATCTAGATATGAGCACATTCACACAAAAGGGGCATTGTTTGCAGCATATAACTAGTCGCAACATGGACAAGTCTACTGGCAGCATATTTCACGCAGGAAGAGTAAATTATAAGAGATAAAAAAGAGGAATTTAAACACGTTCCCAAACTTAAAAACCAACAGGTGCAGCTGCCGAATGCAGAAAGTTCAGCTGGCAAAAACTCACCAACTGTGTGATTGCATAAGTTAGTAGGTTTATGTGTCACTGCCCCATCATTAGGGCACAAGTAGCTCTGACTATAATTACATTAAATTAATGTGTTGCTTAGATGTATTCTTATGATGTGTATGACAATTTTAGCCTTTTCCTTTCAGCAGCGTTGAGCGGACTTGGGAGCAAATAAAAAATAATCATAAAAACAGAATTCAAAGCGGAAAGGTGGTTTACTTTTATATCTTATAAGCACAACAAGTACAAGGTTTTAGTGCTTCAATCAGTCTGTGTTGTAGGATGATAACAGTATACAAACACACAATGAAATGGCTCTGACTTTGCTTGCAGCCAAAAGGAAAAGACATGAAAGGTACACGACAGGAGGGTGGCATCCTACACAGGAGTACACACCTGCTTAGGAGCTGGTTTCAGCAGTAATGATGGTCGCCCTTAATTCAAAGTGTGGAAGGGTGTGTGTCATCAGATCCATGTCCCTCACCAGATCCAGATCCGCCATATTTATACAATGAGTCAATGAGTCAATGTTTAACTACCGGGTTGCTGATAAAGAACAATTAATACATGTGACATGTTTGTACCTGTAATACCCTTCTACAGTTGATGGGGAGACATCGGTGTTGCTGCCCCCACACACTTACACATTGTCCCATACAAAGGTGACAGTGAACACAACCTGTCATATACAGGTATGGCATGTCATCTGTGGTTGCTGATCATGGATTAAATTGACCATTTAAATGTCTTATTTTCTCAGGTGGAGGACCTTGATGACGAGACAGTGTCTGTACGCTCAGAGAGAGCTTCAGGGGTACACTTCTGGCATTTGTTACCAATTTCACGTAGATTTCTATTTGCATTTAACACAGATGGTGGATGTGGACACTGTAATTGATCTATCTTTAATGGCTTGATAATGGTGTTGGTCAGCTGAAGAGTATGCGGAGGTGTCATCAAGAGAGGTGCCCCCTTTTAAGGACTTCCACTATCCTATTGGAGACTCTTTTAGCTGAGCTCTCAGGGTGTCACACCACGTGGGGTTGCCGTGCCTTGACGATGCATCAGGCCCAATCCAAAAGGTGAACAATCCCTTCTTAGTGTAAGCAGCGCTGGAGCCGAACTTACTATTGGGTTGCCTTCCCTCCCATGCTTGAACCTCAGGTGGGCACTTAACCTAACAGTTGAGTCTTCCCTCTTGTACCCCTTTTCTAGATACGCCAGGGAGAAGCCTCAATGTCAGGGATAGCCAGATAGTAAGTCACTGTATTACAAGTAATTCTAACAGTTCCTTGCGTACCCCAACCTATTCCTAATGGACCCCAAAAAATGCCTTAGGCTCCTAGTGTCTATCCTAGACCTAATTGGAGTTTACCAGTAGCCACCATGGGGAGGGGGACTTACCTCAAGGACTTTGGGAGGACCAAGCCGTGCTGGTGGATAATAAAGTACTTTGAAAAAATTATTTTTTCTCAAAAAAAGTTTTAATTCCTTTGTTCAAAGTTAACAGAAAGCTATCACTAATTGGTACAAAGTTACAAACAATCACTATGGAAAAAATAAGGAAATAAAAGGCACACAGTCTTCAGGAAAAAAGAAACAGACCTTTCCTTGGTATTTGAGCAACACATCGTGTTATTCACAGTCATGTAATTATTTTGTACAAGGAAGTAGCAATGAAGGAGCATTGTTTGTACAAATGTTGCAATCCTCACCATGCAACAAGCTCTAATAGTATCCTGTGTAAAGTTCCTTCTAATGCAACATCCTCTAGCTGGAATGTCCCTGAGCAAAGTAAACTTCTGTTAAGTAAGGTCTCCAACAAAGCTGTAAAGAATAAATGTAAAATTAAAGGTGATGTAAAAATTGTAATGTAAAAAATAAAAATTGTAAAGCATAAAAAATTGTAAAACATACTCAAATTGATGCACTCATCACACCAAGCTCAAATCATATTCATTTTACTCCACACCTGAGCATAACTCGATAAGCACATTGACCCAAGCACAGCAATGAGTATGACCTGAGTATATCAATAAATGAATATGTGAATACATGAGTATATAAAAGAACAAAAGATAAAAAATATAAAAATGAGTATATGAAAATATATAAATGAGTGTATGAAAATCCAAGGAAAACTCGACTTAAAAACTTAACAACTTAAACAAAGTAAAACTTGAGGAACTTGAATATGTACGTTAGCCTTGCAAAGGGGGGAAATGCTTACATGTTAAAGCAACTGTACTATGTGTTATTTGCTTCAGGTTGGAGCAGACAATGTGAGGCCTCTCTACAAGAGGACATTGGAACTAGGTATCGAGTACAAAGAGCTTGACATTGGATACAAAAAACTCAATATAGAATACAAAATGCATTTAATGAAAGAAGTAAAACTTGAGTTGGAGAATAAAAAAAAGAACGTACTTCAGTAACGTAATTTATTTCCAAGCATGGGAAATGATTAAACTAAAATGTATTTCCCTTTT
>NW_024401680.1:0-105896 GCF_016859285.1 Xiphias gladius
GTCATGAAGGACAGCTGTCAGTCATCCAGTCTTCAACTCTCAGGACTATAAACTCTCCCAGAGCACTGGAGCATGGTGCTGCTGATGCAAAGTGGCTCTCTATGGAAATGCTCTGACTGACTCCAGCAGGGACTTGGATCACTCTGATCATGCTGTTTATCAATGGATCAAAGAGTTGATCAGGACGTGTCAGTGTTTATTTTGTGTAGTTTTTCTTTTACGTGTCTCGACAACTTTCATTTAGAATTTGTTTTCACATATATTTTGAAGTGCTGTTAAAAAAATGTCTTTAATCTTTAAAAATAATATTCGTGAAAATAAGATGAATTTCATAACTTTAGTAGTTAGTTATCAGTTTTGACTTGAGTTTGATTGAAAAGCTTTCTTGGAGGATACTTCTGTAAATTCCCACTAATTCACTAAGAGACATCATCATTATTATATGTGACATAATCTATAATAATAATAATAATTTGTCACAATCTGTCAACTAATTTTAAAAACTTAAACCAGTTATTACATAAACTGGGAAACTGAGAATGCGTTTGGTGAGGTAGTTTGTGTCAAAGTCAGAGAGGTGAGAGGTTTTTGTACGACGGACAGCCACTGATCAACACTGGCCTCTTGACGTCTGGGAGCAGAGAGGCAGGACACATATGCAAACACACAAAGTCAGTGAACTGTAGCTGTCCTCAACATATCATGAGGTGTTTCCCTCTCAGTACTGAGAAAGTTTGACTGTTCAAATTATCGAAGATATAAAGGGGCATAAACGGTAAAAATTTAGAATAGAAAACTTCATTTGATTTCCACCAAACAGCTTCAAAGGCTGGTGTGAATTCTGTAATGGGAGAATTTCAACAATTTTCATTGTCTTACCAAGTCTAGGTTTATGTTTTTACAGACAGTACAGAATGTGCAGTGAGTAATGCAAAAGTCCCCAAATCCACGTTTAGAAAGAAATACAGATGTTTTCCCATTAACATATAATTTATACACTGTGAAATAGCTACTCTGATTGTGAAATGAAAGATGTAATAACAAATAACAAATTCATTCTGCTAAAGATAGAAAGAGCTTTGTTTATCAACTCAGACATCTGGAAAAATGATTCCAACTTTACAACTTGTCTTTCCTTTACTTTACAAAGGCGAAAATCTTGAGTTTCAACTATATTACCTGAGTATGGTAAAATGTGGATCCAAACAATGTAAAAGATTTGTTGCACATTTAAAATGGATGAGAGAAGCCAGCAAACCTACTTTAATGTTTGATCAGTTTAATAAGTGAAAGAAGGGAAGATGAGGGTTTTTGTGATGTACAATAGGAAGTCATCGGTATAGAGGCTGATTTGTTGAAGGTGTGAATGAAATTATCCCTGAGATGCAAACATGTCTAATGGACATTCTTAATCAAATTCACATGAATGTATATTAACTTCTATAGAGTCAGATACACTGACTGATCTATGTAAACTTTAACAAAAATCTTGGGTGTGTGTGTCCTCAGTGAACTGTATCAGTCTCTGCAGCAGCTTCTACCTACTTTGGGTTTTTCTAAAGGATCCGGACACGTAGAGCAAACGCATTAATGTGTCAATCGACTGCTGTGCTATGGAGACACCTTGAAACAGACGTGTAATTGGAGGTTTGAGGAATCTGATCAGATTAGTGCATGACCTAAGAAATATTTCATACTACATTATAGGAGAAATGTGTTTTTATTTTTACTTCTGTGTTTGTTGGTGAATGGTTGAGGTATGAACTTTGCTTTTCTTTAAGTCACGTCATGTATTCAAAAATTTTCAAAGTGATTAATTGCAGCTTTCATTCTCTGATCAGAAAATGTTAAATTCAACCTGAGAAGAGTTTACAAGTTTGAGCAGTTTTTTCCTCAGTTGTTGTTTGTGGGGTTTTCTGTGTTGTTATGGTTGTTGTTGTTTATTTTGTTCTCTGTTTGTTTGTCATCATTAACCTGATGAAGACAGCAAGGTCTGACATAAAGATGTTCTTATGTTACCAGTGTTGCTGGAGCTGCGTCATCACACTTTTTCACTTCTCCATGCACCTTGGAAATAGGTGAAGTTGTAGCAGAAATCCCTACTTTGCTTCATATTCTCTTTTAACAGTGGAAAAACCTGTGATCCAGTATGAGGTCAAAGGTCATGAACAAGCCATTTATCTTTAACAGGTTGGCTCCTCATGATTAATTTGGAAAATCTGATAAGAACATGTGACTATAACTGAATGTGAATAGATGGAGAGAACATGTGATGAAGAAAGTTATTTGATTTCCACAAAAATGAATTTTTGTTGTTAAATTTGTTCTGATAAATGTTTGTTGGTCTTCAGAGAAACAATGGGGAAATGTTTAATCCACTTCATGTCACTGTATTTGTAGTGTGTGTGTGTGTGTGTGTGTGTGTGTGTGTGTGTGTGTGTGTGTGTGTGTGTGTGTGTGTGTGTCCTCAGTCAACTGTATCAGTCTCTGCAGTAGCTTCCAGCTGCAGCAGCCAGTTCAGTTTCTTGTCAGTCTGACTGAGGGAGGTTTTTGTACGACGCTTTTTCACTGTGTGAACAGATTCTTACTGTTGAGATAGTGAAAACTCTGACAATAGTAAACTGCTGCATCTTCAGCCTGGACTCCACTGATGGACAGAGTGAAGTCAGAGTTTGATCCACTGCCTGTAAAACGACCTGGAATCCCTGATGCTCGAGTGGCAGCAGCGTAAATAAGTAGTTTAGGAGTTTCTCCGTCTCTCTGTTGGTACCAGGCTAAATAGTGGTTGTTGTTATAGACATAAACATCCTGACTGGTCCTACATCTGATGGCGACGGAACCTCCCAGAGCAGAGCTCACTGCTCCAGGCTGAGTCACTGTGACCTGGCCTCTGGACTCTGAGGACACAGAGACAGAAACATGAAGCAGCGTCACGGTTTTGTCGGCTTGATTTCAGAGGGACGGACGTTGATAGAGGAGAGGAGTTGGATTCTCTGGACTTTACCTGTGAAGCAGCAGCAGAGGAGAGTCCAGATGAGGACGGAGGTCAGCGTCATCTTCTTGATGAGGAGGATTTCCGTGGCTTCTGTTGTCATGAAGGACAGCTGTCAGTCATCCAGTCTTCAACTCTCAGGACTATAAACTCTCCCAGAGCACTGGAGCATGGTGCTGCTGATGCAAAGTGGCTCTCTATGGAAATGCTCTGACTGACTCCAGCAGGGACTTTTTATTTGTTACTGGCACTGTATTGCTTGTTCATTGATTGATGTGAAGGGGAAAAAAGGGTTCAGATTTAAAATGCACTTTTCCTTTCTCATGAAAATGTAATCAGTAAATCGTGAGGAGAGTAGAACCGGTACTTGGCTGAGATTACAGGTGTGTGCAGTGCACTTTACATTCTGTGCATTTTAAAATTAAGTGGAGAAGCCAGAAACCCGCTCTAGTTCCTGATCAGATTATGGGCTAAAGAAGCCAAAATAATGGTATTTCTCTATTTCACTGATTCTTATTTACATATAAATACAGTTTATGGTGATGTGCAGAGGTGGGTGCTAACGACTTACACTTCCATGTACCTGCAGCTACAATGTGCAAGTTCTGTAAATCAAACCAGTGGTAGCATGAGACTCGAAAGCAAACCCCACTTCACCTCCCAACCGTCCCTCTCCCTGCTGTGTTACGCTCCGCTCAGCCCCTCACCTGCGTCCTCGTCATGTGTGCCGTCTCAGCTGATGCAGCCCTGACTTTGGCCTTCTCTGATTGGTTGGAAGGGCGAGGCTCGTTCAAAGACTTTAGAAGGGAAGGTGTCTGCTCTGCTGCCAGGCTGTTCAACGAGTCTGGGGCACAGGAGCCTTTGACAGCACCTCTCCACATTAAGATCTGTTTTGCAGCATATTTCAACCGAAAAATGTTGGGAAACGGTTTGAGACTGTAGCTTTAAATAAGTTTGTTTTAGATGTGCTTGTTTCGATCATTTCGTTATAAATAAATTACTTTGTCATTGAATATACCCATGTGTCTCCCGTTTTGGTTGCAGTCTTAGAGCCGGGCTGTAACAACACTAATAAATGTAATACTCTATTCAAACACTACCGTATATCAGGCTTCAAATCTACTAGTCTTCCTGCTTCCTGTTCTCGTGTCAATATTTGAGCTACAGTTTTGCATCTTTGCCACTGTATCAACCGTTTAACTGGTCTTGGTCATTGATGTATCCTGATGAAGAGAGACAGGAAAAAAAAGGAAGAAGACTTTTATTTTATGTGGACATGACATAACATTTCAACAACTGTCTCAAATGAGTCATCTGATCTTAGACATTTCCAGTGAGATTAGAGACGGATTTGGCCACATTTTATTGTCTTCAAGTGACTGGAGAGGACTGGATGTGGGGGGCTCACACCTGGTCTGGGGGGGGGGGGTCTGTGATGGAACCTGGAACCTGGGACATGTTTACTGGAATTAACAAAGTTTAAAGACACTGTAACATGTTGACACTCTTGGTCATGGTCCATGCATTTCTGACTTTCTGATTTATTTACCAAATCATAATATAATATAGAAGAAAACAAGCACAGACAGTGATTTAAAACATGTCTTTACTTATTGGTGTAAGTAGTAGAGTATAATATTAATGTAATATTCACATGTGATCACAGGTGAGAGATGCAGACTGGGAATATTGTCCTGGTGTATATGTCGCAGGGGATCTAGACAGGAGATGACGAGGTGACATTTCATCACAAGCCGAGCATACACACAGGTGTGTGTTCACTTCTTTACCTGAGGAAGACCATGTGTGGTTGAAATGATGTCAGTCATATCCACACCAAGTAAAAGACGAGGGAAAAGACAGTGGTGTGCTGGTATTTTTTCTCTTTTGTTTAATTAAATTACTCGATACTCAAGTCGTTTTTTTCAGTCCATACTGTCGTACTTTACCTCAAGAAGATACTTTGATGAATACTTTTACCTGAATGCTTGTTTTGACAAAGTGACAGGACTTGTACTTGAGCACAGCCTTTGAGTAACACTCGGTCCAACTCTGGGACAGAGTAGAGATGATGGAAGTCATCATCAGTCGCAGTTGGACAGATTTCTTTGTCTCAAGTCCGTGTAGTAACAGCTGTGAGCAGTAATGTGAGTTTCCTGAAGGTTTTCATGCTGAACTTCAAGAGCGTCTCGTCCATGTTGACTTAAAAGTTGAGACTGAAAGTTCAAGCTTGACCATCAAAACCATTTCAACACAAGCTCCACTTACTAGCAGTTCTGGAGCTTTGGACCAAATTACATGATCTTCCTCAGCAGATGGAGTTTGCCCTGTTGATTTTTTTAACTTCCAGGTCAACGTGGACAAGAAGTCCCAGAAACACTCGGAGGAATGGGAATTTGAACATGTGCATTTCACTGACAACCGGACAACTCCGTCTGCTGAGGAAGATCATGTGAAATGAACTGAAAGTTCCACAACGGATACTGAACGGAGAGAGACTGGAGAGATTTTGTCAACAGCTGTTTCCAAGGTCAAGACTTAACTTTCAGTCTAAATGTATTTGTTGAGTTTTTGAGTTGCATGTCAGGGGGAATGTGTTGCTGCATATGCTTTGGCCGTTTATACACTTATAGTTATATATACATGTAGACATAGTTATATCCAGTCAGTCGCTTATGTCTTTTGCGTTTTTCTGATTTCAGTTGATGCTGAGCTTTTCCTCAGATACTATTAGTTCACATATTTAAGACAAAGTTTTGTGAGATCTGACAGACGTTTGGGTTTTGTTTGTGTCGTCTTTGATCATGAAGGTTTCTGATGCTGATCTGTGTCGTCATATTTTCTTCTCACAGCCTATAGTTGAGATAGCTGTGATCCAGTGTGCAGCTGAGGTCAAAGGTCATCACAAGGCCTTTTGTCATTCACTGTCTCAGGTTGGCTCCTCTTGATTTATTTACAAGTCAGAGAAGAACATGTGACTATAACTGGATGTGAATGGATGGAGAGAAGCTGTGATGAAGAAAGTTATTTGATTTCCACCAAAATCAGTGTTTTGATATTAAACTTGTTTTGATACAGGTTGAAACCACTTCATGAAATTTTCTGTGTACGGTGTGTGTGTGTGTTTGTGTGTGATTGTGTGTGCGTATGGTGTGTGTATGTGTGTGTGTGTGTGATTGTGTGTAGTTGATATAAGTGTGATTCAGTGTGAGACCTAGGTCAAAGGTCATGAACAAGCCTCTTGTCATTAACTGTACCAAGTTGGCTCCTCTTGATTTATTTACTGACCCAAAGAAAATGTGATTATAACTGGATATGAATGGATGGTGAGAAGAGGTGATGGATAAAGTAATTTGATTTCAAACAAGATCATATTTTTTCTTTTAACTTGTTTTATACATTTTCATTGGACATAAAAGCAACAGTGGTGTTCAATCCACCTGATTAAACTCTCTGTGTGTGTGTGTGTGTGTGTGTGTGTGTGTGTGTGTGTGTGTGTGTGTGTGCGTATGGTGTGTGTGTATGTGTGTGTGTGTGTGTGTGTGTGTTTGTCCAGTGAACTGTATCAGTCTCTGCAGTAGCTTCCAGCTGCAGCAGCCAGTTCAGTTTCTCTTCAGTCTGACTGAGGGAGGTTTATGTACGACGCTTTTTCACTGTGTCAACAGATTCTTACTGTTGAGATAGTGAAAACTCTGACAGTAGTAAACTGCTGCATCTTCAGCCTGGACTCCACTGATGGTCAGAGTGAAGTCAGAGTTTGATCCACTGCCTGTAAAACGACCTGGAATCCCTGATGCTCGAGTGGCAGCATAGTAAATAAGTAGTTTAATAGTTTCTCCGTCTCTCTGTTGGTACCAGGCTAAAAAGTGTTTGTTGCTAGCCACATAAACATCCTGACTGGTCCTACATCTGATGGCGACGGAGCCTCCCAAAGCAGAGCTCACTGCTCCAGGCTGAGTCAGTGTGACCTGGCCTCTGGACTCTGAGGACACAGAGACAGAAACATGAAGCAGCGTCACGGTTTTGTCGGCTTGATTTCAGAGGGACGGACGTTGATAGAGGAGACGAGTTTGATTCTCTGGACTTTACCTGTGAAACAGCAGCAGAGGAGAGTCCAGATGAGGACGGAGGTCAGCGTCATCTTCTTGATGAGGAGGATTTCTGTGGCTTCTGTTGTCATGAAGGACAGCTGTCAGTCATCCAGTCTTCAACTCTCAGGACTATAAACTCTCCCAGAGCACTGGAGCATGGTGCTGCTGATGCAAAGTGGCTCTCTATGGAAATGCTCTGACTGACTCCAGCAGGGACTTGGATCACTCTGATCATGCTCTTTATCAATGGATCAGTCACAATTTCAGCACATTAATTAGAAATGTGTTAATGCTCACTTCTTTGTGAACTTGCTCAAATTAAAGTGGAGAAATGTTCTTTCAAAATGCCGTTTGTCACAAAACTCCCACTAACTTCACTATCAAATAAATCAATGTCCCCCTCAGACTGAAATTTCAACAAAGTCATTTGTCACTGAAGAAATCAATTTTATGTCTTTATTTTATTTTGACAGAAATTATTAATGCTGAGATATTTAAAAATTAAAAGTTAATACTTTTCTGTGTATTTATGAAGAATTCTGACAGTTTGATCTTTTACCTCACAAAGACGATAAATTTACATATTTTTTTTGGTGAATCTGTTTGTTTCAGAGCCAGAGAGCCGTGTCTCTCTACAGTGTGAGGTTTTTGTACGACGGTTCAATGAGTTTGTATCACTGTTTTGCAAGTTTGGTGGAGGAACCAGACTGGATGAAAACTTGAAAAGCGTCTTTTCAGGATGAGAAATGTAAAGCAGGATATCATCAGCATCAAGTGATATACGATGTCTTCCATCTGAGATCATTCTGCAGGTATATTCGATTTTCAGAAGATGGATTCAACAAAGATCTAAATGAAAGAGTTTATAATGTTTAAAATCAGTAAACACCATTTTATCAAATAAGTAATGTCCATGTAAATTATTAAATAGAATAACTCTTGTCATATGTTTTTCTCTGGAATGATGACAGGAGATCTACTTCAACTACAGAGACAGAGTCTGTCTCAGTGAGAGACACCAAGAATGTGGTCATTTTAGCTCATGACTTTATTAATTAATGATGGTAACAATGTGTAATCAGGGTCACATCTGAAAACTGTGTCAGTAAAGCTCAACAGTGCCTCTGTTTTCCTGTGGTATCCTAAACCAGGTGCTGGTCTCACACTGGTCTCACAGACTATGTGTACACTGTTATTGGTGTTTTCTCCTAACTGTCACTAACAGGCACATTTTAGATTAACTCCATCTAACAAATCCACAACTCTTGACGCTGAAAATTTTCTCTATACCAATATTGTCAGTGCTCTGTACAACAAAGTGACGGTGAAAGATTGTGAGCTGCTTTGGGTTTTTCTAAAGGATCGGGACACGTAGAGCAAACGCATTAACGTGTCAATCACCTGCTGTGCTGTGGAGACACCTTGAAACAGACGTGTAATTGGAGCTTTGAGGAATCTGATCAGTTTAGTGCATGACCTAAGAAATATTTCATACTACATTATATGAGAAATCTATTTTTATTTTTACCTCTGTGTTTGTGGGGGAATGGTTCAGGAATGAACTTTGCTTTTCTTTAAGTCAAGGCATGTATTCAAAAATTTTCAAAGTGATTATTTGCAGCTTTAATTCTCTGATCAGAAAATATTAAATTCAACCTGAGAAGAGTTTACAAGTTTGACCACAGTTTTTTCCTCAGTTGTTGTTTGTGGGGTTTTTTGTGTTGTTGTGTTTGTTGTTGTTTAGTTTGTTCTCTGTTTGTTCGTCATCATCAACCTGATGAAAACAGCAAGGTCTGACATAAAGATGTTCTTATGTTACCAGTGTTGCTGGAGCTGCCTCATCACACTTTTTCACTTTTCCATGCAGCTTGGAAGTAGGTGAAGTTGTAGCAGAAATCCCTACTTTGCTTCATATTCTCTTTTAACAGTGGAAAAACCTGTGATTCAGTATGAGGTCAAAGGTCATGAACAAGCCATTTATCTTTAACAGGTTGGCTCCTCATGATTAATTTGGAAATCTAATGAGAACATGTGATTATAACTGGATGTGATAAGATGGTGAGAACATGTGATGAAGAAAGTTATTTGATTTCCACAAAAATGAGTTTTTGTTGTTAAATTTGTTTTGATAAATGTTTGTTGATCTTCAAAGAAAAAAATGGAGAAATGTTTAATCCACTTCATGTCACTGATTTTATGTTGTGTGTGTGTGTGTGTGTGTGTGTGTGTGTGTGTGTGTGTGTGTGTGTGTGTGTGTGTGTGTGTGATTGTGTGTTTGTGTGTGTATATGTGTCCTCAGTCAACTGTATCAGTCTCTGCAGTAGCTTCCAGCTGCAGCAGCCAGTTCAGTTTCTCTTCAGTCTGACTGAGGGAGGTTTTTGTATGACACTTCTTCACTGTGTGAACAGATTCTTACTGTTGAGATAGTGATAACTCAGACAGTAGTAAACTGCTGCGTCTTCAGCCTGGACTCCACTGATGGTCAGAGTGAAGTCAGAGTTTGATCCACTGCCTGTAAAACGACCTGGAATCCCTGATGCTCGAGTGGTAGCAGCGTAAATAAGTAGTTTAATAGTTTCTCCATATCTCTGTTGGTACCAGGCTAAAAGGTGGTTGTTGCTATAGACATAAACATCCTGACTGGTTCTACATTTGATGGCGACGGAGCCTCCCAGAGCAGAGCTCACTGCTCCAGGCTGAGTCACTGTGACCTGGCCTCTGGACTCTGAGGACACAGAGACAGAAACATGAAGCAGCGTCACGGTTTTGTCGGCTTGATTTCAGAGGGACGGACGTTGATAGAGGAGAGGAGTTGGATTCTCTGGACTTTACCTGTGAAGCAGCAGCAGAGGAGAGTCCAGATGAGGACAGAGGTCAGCGTCATCTTCTTGATGAGGAGGATTTCCGTGGCTTCTGTTGTCATGAAGGACAGCTGTCAGTCATCCAGTCTTCAACTCTCAGGACTATAAACTCTCCCAGAGCACTGGAGCATGGTGCTGCTGATGCAAAGTGGCTCTCTATGGAAATGCTCTGACTGACTCCAGCAGGGACTTGGATCACTCTGATCATGCTGTTTATCAATGGATCAAAGAGTTGATCAGGACGTGTCAGTGTTTATTTTATGTAGTTTTTCTTTTACGTGTCTCAAAAACTTTCATTAAGAATTTGTTTTCACATATTTTGATGTGTTGTTAAAAAAAATGTCTTTAATCTTTAAAAATAATATTCGTGAAAATAAGATGAATTTCATAACTTTAGTAGTTAGTTATCAGTTTTGACTTGAGTTTGATTGAAAAGCTTTCTTGGAGGATACTTCTGTAAATTCCCACTAATTCACTAAGAGACATCATCATTATTATATGTGACATAATCTATAATAATAATAATAATTTGTCACAATCTGTCAACTAATTTTAAAAACTTAAACCAGTTATTACATAAACTGGGAAACTGAGAATGCGTTTGGTGAGGTAGTTTGTGTCAAAGTCAGAGAGGTGAGAGGTTTTTGTACGACGGACAGCCACTGATCAACACTGGCCTCTTGACGTCTGGGAGCAGAGAGGCAGGACACATATGCAAACACACAAAGTCAGTGAACTGTAGCTGTCCTCAACATATCATGAGGTGTTTCCCTCTCAGTACTGAGAAAGTTGACTGTTCAAATTATCGAAGATATAAAGGGGCATAAACGGTAAAAATTTAGAATAGAAAACTTCATTTGATTTCCACCAAACAGCTTCAAAGGCTGGTGTGAATTCTGTAATGGGAGAATTTCAACAATTTTCATTGTCTTACCAAGTCTAGGTTTATGTTTTTACAGACAGTACAGAATGTGCAGTGAGTAATGCAAAAGTCCCCAAATCCACGTGTAGAAAGAAATACAGATGTTCTCCCATTGACATATAATTTATACACTGTGAAATAGCTACTCTGATTATGAAATGACAGATGTAATAACAAATAACCAATTAATTCTGCTAAAGATAGAAAGAGCTTTGTTTATCAACTCAGACATCTGGAAAAATGATTCCAACTTTACAACTTGTCTTTCCTTTACTTTACAAAGGCGAAAATCTTGAGTTTCAACTATATTACCTGAGTATGGTAAAATGTGGATCCAAACAATGTAAAAGATTTGTTGCACATTTAAAATGGATGAGAGAAGCCAGCAAACCTACTTTAATGTTTGATCAGTTTAATAAGTGAAAGAAGGGAAGATGAGGGTTTTTGTGATGTACAATAGGAAGTCATCGGTATAGAGGCTGATTTGTTGAAGGTGTGAATGAAATTATCCCTGAGATGCAAACATGTCTAATGGACATTTGTAATTAAATTTAGATAAATGTATATTAACTTCTATAAAGTCACATACACTGACTGATCTATTTAAACTTTAACAAAAATCTTGGGTGTGTGTGTCCTCAGTGAACTGTATCAGTCTCTGCAGTAGCTTCTACCTACTTTGGGTTTTTCTACAGGATCGTGAAACGTAGAACTTGTAGAAGAAATCCCTACTTTGCTTCATATTCTCTTTTAACAGTGGAAAAACCTGTGATTCAGTATGAGGTCAAAGGTCATGAACAAGCCATTTATCTTTAACAGGTTGGCTCCTCTTGATTAATTTGGAAAATCTGATAAGAACATGTGATTATAACTGATGAAGAAAGTTATTTGATTTCCACAAAAATGAATTTTTGTTGTTAAATTTGTTCTGATAAATGTTTGTTGGTCTTCAAAGAAAAAATGGGGAAATGTTTAATCCACTTCATGTCACTGTATTTGTAGTGTGTGCGTGTGTGTGTGTGTGTGTGTGTGTGTGTGTGTGTGTGTGTGTGTGTGTGTGTGTGTGTCTGTGTGTGTGTCTGTTTGTGTGTCCTCAGTGAACTGTATCAGTCTCTGCAGTAGCTTCCAGCTGCAGCAGCCAGTTCAGTTTCTCTTCAGTCTGACTGAGGGAGGTTTTTGTACGACGCTTTTTCACTGTGTCAACACATATTGACTGTTGATAACGTGAAAACTCTGACAGTAGTAAACTGCTGCATCTTCAGCCTGGACTCCACTGATGGTCAGAGTGAAGTCAGACTTTGATCCACTTCCAGTAAAACGATCTGGAATCCCTGATGCTCGAGTGGTAGCATAGTAAATAAGTAGTTTAGGAGTTTCTCCATCTCTCTGTTGGTACCAGGCTAAATAGTGGTAGTTGCTATAGACATAAACATCCTGACTGGTCCTACATCTGATGGCGACGGAGCCTCCCAGAGCAGAGCTCACTGCTCCAGGCTGAGTCACTGTGACCTGGCCTCTGGACTCTGAGGACACAGAGACAGAAACATGAAGCAGCGTCACGGTTTTGTCGGCTTGATTTCAGAGGGACAGTGTTGATAGGGTAGAGGAGTTGGATTCTCTGGACTTTACCTGTGAAGCAGCAGCAGAGGAGAGTCCAGATGAGGACGGAGGTCAGAGTCATCTTCTTGATGAGGAGGATTTCTGTGGCTTCTGTTGTCATGAAGGACAGCTGTCAGTCATCCAGTCTTCAACTCTCAGGACTATAAACTCTCCCAGAGCACTGGAGCATGGTGCTGCTGATGCAAAGTGGCTCTCTATGGAAATGCTCTGACTGACTCCAGCAGGGACTTGGATCACTCTGATCATGCTGTTTATCAATGGATCAATCAGTTGATCAGGACGTGTCAGTGTTTATTTTATGTAGTTTTCCTTTTACGTGTCTCGAAAACTTTTTTTAAGAATTTGTTTTCACATATTTTGATGTTGTTAAAAAAAAAAGTCTTTAATCTTTAAAAATAATATTCCTGAAAATAAGATGAATTTCATAACTTTAGTAGTTAGTTATCAGTTTTGACTTGAGTTTGATTGAAAAGTTTTCTTGGAGGATACTTTTGTAAATTCCCACCAATTCACTAACAGACATCATCATTATTATATGGGAAATAATCTATAATAATAATACTAATTTGTCACAATCTGTCAACCAATTTTAAAAACGTAAACCAGTTATTACGTAAACTGGGAAACTGAGAATGCGTTTTTTTGAGGTAGTTTGTGTCAAAGTCAGAGAGGTGAGAGGTTTTTGTACGACGGACAGCCACTGATCAACACTGGCCTCTTGACGTCTGGGAGCAGAGAGGCAGGACACATATGCAAACACACAGAGTCAGTGAACTGTAGCTGTCTCAACATATCATGAGGTGTTTCCCTCTCAGTACTGAGAAAGTTGACTGTTCAAATTATCGAAGATATAAAGGGGCATAAACGGTAAAAATTTAGAATAGAAAACTTCATTTGATTTCCACCAAACAGCTTCAAAGGCTGGTGTGAATTCTGTAATGGGAGAATTTCAACAATTTTCATTGTCTTACCAAGTCTAGGTTTATGTTTTTACAGACAGTACAGAATGTGCAGTGAGTAATGCAAAAGTCCCCAAATCCACGTTTAGAAAGAAATACAGATGTTTTCCCATTAACATATAATTTATACACTGTGAAATAGCTACTCTGATTGTGAAATGAAAGATGTAATAACAAATAACAAATTCATTCTGCTAAAGATAGAAAGAGCTTTGTTTATCAACTCAGACATCTGGAAAAATGATTCCAACTTTACAACTTGTCTTTCCTTTCCTTTCCTTTACAAAGGCGAAAATCTTGAGTTTCAACTATATTACCTGAGTATGGTAAAATGTGGATCCAAACAATGTAAAAGATTTGTTGCACATTTAAAATGGATGGGAGAGGCCAGCAAACCTGCTTTAATGTCTGATCAGTTTAATAAGTGAAAGAAGGGAAGATGAGGGTTTTTGTGATGTACAATAGGAAGTCATCGGTATAGAGGCTGATTTGTTGAAGGTGTGAATGAAATTATCCCTGAGATGCAAACATGTCTAATGGACATTTGTAATTAAATTTAGATAAATGTATATTAACTTCTATAAAGTCAGATACACTGACTGATCTATGTAAACTTTAACAAAAATCTTGGGTGTGTGTGTCCTCAGTGAACTGTATCAGTCTCTGCAGCAGCTTCTACCTACTTTGGGTTTTTCTAAAGGATCGGGACACGTAGAGCAAACGCATTAACGTGTCAATCACCTGCTGTGCTGTGGAGACACCTTGAAACAGACGTGTAATTGGAGGTTTGAGGAATCTGATCAGTTTAGTGCATGACCTAAGAAATATTTCATACTACATTATATGAGAAATCTATTTTTATTTTTACCTCTGTGTTTGTGGGGGAATGGTTCAGGAATGAACTTTGCTTTTCTTTAAGTCACGTCATGTATTCAAAAATTTTCAAAGTGATTATTTGCAGCTTTCATTCTCTGATCAGGAAATATTAAATTCAACCTGAGAAGAGTTTACAAGTTTGAGCAGTTTTTTCCTCGGTTGTTGTTTGTGGGGTTTTTGGTGTTGTTGTGGTTGTTGTTGTTTAGTTTGTTCTCTGTTTGTTTGTCATCATCAACCTGATGAAGACAGCAAGGTCGGACATAAAGATATTCTTATGTTACCAAAGTTGTTGGAGCTGCCTCATCACACTTTTACACTTTTCCATGCACCTTGGAAGTAGGTGAAGTTGTAGCAGAAATCCCTACTTTGCTTCATATTCTCTTTTAACAGTGGAAAAACCTGTGATTCAGTATGAGGTCAAAGGTCATGAACAAGCCATTTATCTTTAACAGGTAAGCTCCTCATGATTAATTTGGAAAATCTGATAAGAACATGTGATTATAACTGATGAAGAAAGTTATTTGATTTCCACAAAAATGAGTTTTTGTTGTTAAATTTGTTTTGATAAATGTTTGTTGATCTTCAAAGAAAAAAATGGAGAAATGTTTAATCCACTTCATGTCACTGATTTTGTGTTGTGTGTGTGTGTGTGTGTGTGTGTGTGATTGTGTGTTTGTGTGTGTGTATATGTGTCCTCAGTCAACTGTATCAGTCTCTGCAGTAGCTTCCAGCTGCAGCAGCCAGTTCAGTTTCTCTTCAGTCTGACTGAGGGAGGTTTTTGTACGACACTTTTTCACTGTGTCAACAACCACAGACTGTTGAGATAGTGTTCACTCTGACAGTAGTAAACTACTGCATCTTCAGCCTGGACTCCACTGATGGTCAGAGTGAAGTCAGACTTTGATCCACTGCCTGTAAAACGATCTGGAATCCCTGATGCTCGAGTGGTAGCAGTGTAAATAAGTAGTTTAGGAGTTTCTCCGTCTCTCTGTTGGTACCAGGCTAAACGGTTAGAACTATAAACATCCTGACTGGTCCTACATTTGATGGCGACGGAGCCTCCCAGAGCAGAGCTCACTGCTCCAGGCTGAGTCACTGTGACCTGGCCTCTGGACTCTGAGGACACAGAGACAGAAACATGAAGCAGCGTCACGGTTTTGTCGGCTAGATTTCAGAGGGACGGACGTTGATAGAGGAGAGGAGTTGGATTCTCTGGACTTTACCTGTGAAGCAGCAGCAGAGGAGAGTCCAGATGAGGACGGAGGTCAGCGTCATCTTCTTGATGAGGAGGATTTCTGTGGCTTCTGTTGTCATGAAGGACAGCTGTCAGTCATCCAGTCTTCAACTCTCAGGACTATAAACTCTCCCAGAGCACTGGAGCATGGTGCTGCTGATGCAAAGTGGCTCTCTATGGAAATGCTCTGACTGACTCCAGCAGGGACTTTTTATTTGTTACTGGCACCGTATTGCTTGTTCATTGATTGATGTGAAGGGAAAAAGGGTTCAGATTTAAAATGCACTTTTCCTTTGTCATGAAAAAGTAATCAGTGAATCGTGACGAGAGTAGAACCGGTACTTGGCTGAGATTACAGGTGTGTGCAGTGCACTTTTACATTCTGTGCATTTTAAAATTAAGTGGGAGAAGCCAGAAAACCCGCTCTAGTTCCTGATCAGATTATGGGCTAAAGAAGCCAAAATAATGGTATTTCTCTATTTCACTGATTCTTATTTACATATAAATACAGTTTATGGTGATGTGCAGAGGTGGGTGCTAACGACTTTCACTTCCATGTACCTGCAGCTACAATGTGCAAGTTCTGTAAATCAAACCAGTGGTAGCATGAGACTCGAAAGCAAACCCCACTTCACCTCCCAACCCTCCCTCTCCCTGCTGTGTTACGCTCCGCTCAGCCCCTCACCTGCGTCCTCGTCATGTTTGCCGTCTCAGCTGATGCAGCCCTGACTTTGGCCTTCTCTGATTGGTTGGAAGGGCGAGGCTCGTTCAAAGACTTTAGAAGGGAAGGTCTCTGCTCTGCTGCCAGGCTGTTCAACGAGTCTGGGGCACAGGAGCCTTTGACAGCACCTCTCCACATTAAGATCTGTTTTGCAGCATATTTCAACCGAAAAATGTTGGGAAACGGTTTGAGACTGTAGCTTTAAATAAGTTTGTTTTAGTTGTGCTTGTTTCGATCAGTTCGTTATGAATAAATTACTTTGTCATTGAATATACCCATGTGTCTCCCGTTTTGGTTGCAGTCTTAGAGCCGGGCTGTAACAACACTAATAAATGTAATACTCTATTCAAACACTACCGTATATCAGGCTTCAAATCTACTAGTCTTCCTGCTTCCTGTTCTCGTGTCAATATTTGAGCTACAGTTTTGCATCTTTGCCACTGTATCAACCGTTTAACTGGTCTTGGTCATTGATGTATCCTGATGAAGAGAGACAGGAAAAAAAAGGAAGAAGACTTTTATTTTATGTGGACATGACATAACATTTCAACAACTGTCTCAAATGAGTCATCTGATCTTAGACATTTCCAGTGAGATTAGAGACGGATTTGGCCACATTTTATTGTCTTCAAGTGACTGGAGAGGACTGGATGTGGGGGGCTCACACCTGGTCTGGGGGGGGGGGGTCTGTGATGGAACCTGGAACCTGGGACATGTTTACTGGAATTAACAAAGTTTAAAGACACTGTAACATGTTGACACTCTTGGTCATGGTCCATGCATTTCTGATTTTCTGATTTATTTACCAAATCACAATATAATATAGAAGAAAACAAGCACAGACAGTGATTTAAAACATGTCTTTACTTATTGGTGTAAGTAGTAGAGTATAATATTAATGTAATATTCACATGTGATCACAGGTGAGAGATGCAGACTGGGAATATTGTCCTGGTGTATATGTCGCAGGGGATCTAGACAGGATATGATGCGGTGACATTTCATCACAAGCCCATCATACACACAGGTGTGTGTTCACTTCTTTACCTGAGGAAGACCATGTGTGGTTGAAATGATGTCAGTCATATCCACACCAAGTAAAAGACGAGGGAAAAGACAGTGGTGTGCTGGTATTTTTTCTCTTTTGTTTAATTAAATTACTCGATACTCAAGTCGTTTTTTTCAGTCCATACTGTCGTACTTTACCTCAAGTAGATACTTTGATGAATACTTTACCTGAATGCTTGTTTTGACAAAGTGACAGGACTTGTACTTGAGCACAGCCTTTGAGTAACACTCGGTCCAACTCTGGGACAGAGTAGAGATGATGGAGGTCATCATCAGTCGCAGTTGGACAGATTTCTTTGTCTCAAGTCCGTGTAGTAACAGCTGTGAGCAGTAATGTGAGTTTCCTGAAGGTTTTCATGCTGAACTTCAAGAGCGTCTCGTCCATGTTGACTTAAAAGTTGAGACTGAAAGTTCAAGCTTGACCATCAAAACCATTTCAACACAAGCTCCACTTACTAGCAGTTCTGGAGCTTTGGACCAAATTACATGATCTTCCTCAGCAGATGGAGTTTGCCCTGTTGATTTTTTTAACTTCCAGGTCAACGTGGACAAGAAGTCCCAGAAACACTCGGAGGAATGGGAATTTGAACATGTGCATTTCACTGACAACCGGACAACTCCATCTGCTGAGGAAGATCATGTGAAATGAACTGAAAGTTCCACAACGGATACTGAACGGAGAGAGACTGGAGAGATTTTGTCAACAGCTGTTTCCAAGGTCAAGACTTAACTTTCAGTCTAAATGTATTTGTTGGGTTTTTGAGTTGCATGTCAGGGGGAATGTGTTGCTGCATATGCTTTGGCAGTTTATACACTTGTAGTTATATATACATGTAGATACAGTTATATCCAGTCAGTCGCTTATGTCTTTTGCCTTTTTCTGATTTCAGTTGATGCTGAGCTTTTCCTCAGATACTATTAGTTCACATATTTAAGACAATTTTTTTGAGATCTGACAGACGTTTGGGTTTTGTTTGTGTCGTCTTTGATCATGAAGGTTTCTGATGCTGATCTGTGTCGTCATATTTTCTTCTCACAGCCTATAGTTGAGATAGCTGTGATCCAGTGTGCAGCTGAGGTCAAAGGTCATCACAAGGCCTTTTGTCATTCACTGTCTCAGGTTGGCTCCTCTTGATTTATTTACTAGTCAGATAAGAACATGTGACTATAACTGGATGTGAATGGATGGAGAGAAGCTGTGATGAAGAAAGTTATTTGATTTCCACTAGGATCAGTGTTTTGATATTAAACTTGTTTTGATACAGGTTGAAACCACTTCATGAAATTTTCTGTGTACGGTGTGTGTGTGTGTTTGTGTGTGATTGTGTGTGCGTATGGTGTGTGTGTGTGTGTGTGTGTGTGATTGTGTGTAGTTGATATAAGTGTGATTCAGTGTGAGACCTAGGTCAAAGGTCATGTACAAGCCTCTTGTCATTACCTGTACCAAGTTGGCTCCTCTTGATTTATTTACTGACCCAAGGAAAATGTGATTATAACTGGATATGAATGGATGGTGAGAAGAGGTGATGGATAAAGTAATTTGATTTCAAACAAGATCATATTTTTTCTTTTAACTTGTTTTATACATTTTCATTGGACATAAAAGCAACAGTGGTGTTCAATCCACCTGATTAAACTCTCTGTGTGTGTGTCTGTGTGTGTGTGTGTGTGTGTGTGTGTTTGTGTGTGTGTGTGCGTATGGTGTGTGTGTATGTGTGTGTGTGTGTGTGTGTTTGTCCAGTGAACTGTATCAGTCTCTGCAGTAGCTTCCAGCTGCAGCAGCCAGTTCAGTTTCTCTTCAGTCTGACTGAGGGAGGTTTTTGTACGACGCTTTTTCACTGTGTCAACACATACTGACTGTTGGGATCGTGTAAACTCTGACAGTAGTAAACTGCTGCATCTTCAGCCTGGACTCCACTGATGGTCAGAGTGAAGTCAGAGTTTGATCCACTGCCTGTAAAACGATCTGGAATCCCTGATGCTCGAGTGGTAGCAAGGTAAATAAGTAGTTTAATAGTTTCTCCATCTCTCTGTTGGTACCAGGCTAAACGGTTAGAACCATAAACATCCTGACTGGTCCTACATTTGATGGCGACGGAGCCTCCCAGAGCAGAGCTCACTGCTCCAGGCTGAGTCACTGTGACCTGGCCTCTGGACTCTGAGGACACAGAGACAGAAACATGAAGCAGCGTCACGGTTTTGTCGGCTTGATTTCAGAGGGACGGACGTTGATAGAGGAGAGGAGTTGGATTCTCTGGACTTTACCTGTGAAGCAGCAGCAGAGGAGAGTCCAGATGAGGACGGAGGTCAGCGTCATCTTCTTGATGAGGAGGATTTCTGTGGCTTCTGTTGTCATGAAGGACAGCTGTCAGTCATCCAGTCTTCAACTCTCAGGACTATAAACTCTCCCAGAGCACTGGAGCATGGTGCTGCTGATGCAAAGTGGCTCTCTATGGAAATGCTCTGACTGACTCCAGCAGGGACTTGGATCACTCGGATCATGCTGTTTATCAATGGATCAAAGAGTTGATCAGGACATGTCAGTGTTTATTTTATGTAGTTTTTCTTTTACGTGTCTCGAAAACTTTTTTTAAGAATTTGTTTTCACATATTTTGATGTGTTGTTAAAAAAAATGTCTTTAATCTTTAAAAATAATATTCGTGAAAATAAGATGAATTTCATAACTTTAGTAGTTAGTTATCAGTTTTGACTTGAGTTTGATTGAAAAGTTTTCTTGGAGGATATTTTTGTAAATTCCCATTAATTCACTAACAGACATCATCATTGTTATATGGGACATAATCTACAATAAATATGTGTCTGTGATCATCATTTACATTTTGTATGATTTATTGGTGTTTTTTTTCTTTAAAATATTTTATTTCAATTTCTTTGATTAAAATTAAAAAAAAAATTTTAAGTTGATGTTTAATATTTCAGAAAAAAACTTTATATAATTTGTCACAATCTGTCAAAAAAAATTTAAAAACTTAAACCAGTTATCACATAAACTGGGAAACTGAGAATGCGTTTGTTGAGATAGTTTGTGTCAAAGTCAGAGAGGTGAGAGGTTTTTGTACGACGGACAGCCACTGATCAACACTGGCCTCTTGACGTCTGGGAGCAGAGAGGCAGGACACATATGCAAACACACAGAGTCAGTGAACTGTAGCTGTCCTCAACATATCATGAGGTGTTTCCCCCTCAGTACTGAGAAAGTTGACTGTTCAAATTATCGAAGATATAAAGGGGCATAAACGTAAAAAATTTAGAATAGAAAACTTCATTTGATTTCCACCAAACAGCTTCAAAGGCTGGTGTGAATTCTGTAATGGGAGAATTTCAACAATTTTCATTGTCTTACCAAGTCTAGGTTTATGTTTTTACAGACAGTACAGAATGTGCAGTGAGTAATGCAAAAGTCCCCAAATCCACGTTTAGAAAGAAGTACAGATGTTCTCCCATTAACATATAATTTATACACTGTGAAATAGCTACTCTGATTGTGAAATGACAGATGAAATAACAAATAACAAATTCATTCTGCTAAAGATAGAAAGAGCTTTGTTTATCAACTCAGACATCTGGAAAAATGATTCCAACTTTACAACTTGTCTTTCCTTTCCTTTACAAAGGCGAAAATCTTGAGTTTCAACTATATTACCTGAGTATGGTAAAATGTGGATCCAAACAATGTAAAAGATTTGTTGCACATTTAAAATGGGTGGGAGAGACAGCAAAGCTGCTTTAATCTCTGATCAGTTTAATAAGTGAAAGAAGGGAAGATGAGGGTTTTTGTGATGTACAATAGGAAGTCATCCGTGTAGAGGCTAATTTGTTGAAGGTGTGAATGAAATTATCCCTGAGATGCAAACATGTCTAATGGACATTTGTAATTACATTTAGATAAATGTATATTAACTTCTATAGACTCAGATACACTGACTGATATATGTAAACTTTAACTAAAATCTTAGGTGTGTGTGTCCTCAGTGAACTGTATCAGTCTCTGCAGCAGCTTCTACCTACTTTGGGTTTTTCTAAAGGATCGGGACACGTAGAGCAAACGCATTAACGTGTCAATCGCCTGCTGTGCTGTGGAGACACCTTGAAACAGAAGTGTAATTGGAGCTTTGAGGAATCTGATCAGATTAGTAGATGACATAAGAAATATTTCATACTACATTATAGGAGAAATGTGTTTTTATTTTTACCTCTATGTTTGTGGGTGAATGGTTGAGGTATGAACTTTGCTTTTCTTTAAGTCACGTTATGTATTCAAAAATTTTCAAAGTGATTATTTGCAGCTTTAATTCTCTGATCAGAAAATATTAAATTCAACCTGAGAAGAGTTTACAAGTTTGAGCACAGTTTTTTCCTCAGTTGTTGTTTGTGGGGTTTTCTGTGTTGTTATGGTTGTTGTTGTTTATTTTGTTCTCTGTTTGTTTGTCATCATCAACCTGATGAAGACAGCAAGGTCTGACATAAAGATTTTCTTATGTTACCAGTGTTGCTGGAGCTGCCTCATCACACTTTTTCACTTCTCCATGCACCTTGGAAGTAGGTGAAGTTGTAGCAGAAATCCCTACTTTGCTTCATATTCTCTTTTAACAGTGGAAAAACCTGTGTTCCAGTATGAGGTCAAAGGTCATGAACAAGCCATTTATCTTTAACAGGTTGGCTCCTCATGATTAATTTGGAAGTCTAATAAGAACATGTGATTATAACTGGATGTGATAAGATGGTGAGAACATGTGATGAAGAAAGTTATTTGATTTCCACAATAATGAATTTTTGTTGTTAAATTTGTTCTGATAAATGTTTGTTGGTCTTCAAAGAAAAAAATGGGGAAATGTTTAATCCACTTCATGTCACTGTATTTGGATGGTGTGTGTGTGTGTGTGTGTGTTTGTGTGTGTGTGTCTGTATGTGAGTGTGTGTGTGTGTGTGTGTGTGTGTGTGTGTGTGTGTGTGTGTGTGTGTGTGTGTGTGTGTGTGTGTGTGTGTGTGTGTGTTTGTGTGTATGTGTCCTCAGTGAACTGTATCAGTCTCTGCAGTAGCTTCCAGCTGCAGCAGCCAGTTCAGTTTCTCTTCAGTCTGACTGAGGGAGGTTTTTGTACGACGCTTTTTCACTGTGTCAACAGATTCTTACTGTTGAGATAGTGATAACTCTGACAGTAGTAAACTGCTGCATCTTCAGCCTGGACTCCACTGATGGTCAGAGTGAAGTCAGAGTTTGATCCACTGCCTGTAAAACGACCTGGAATCCCTGATGCTCGAGTGGTAGCATAGTAAATAAGTAGTTTAGGAGTTTCTCCGTCTCTCTGTTGGTACCAGGCTAAAATGTGGTAGTTGCCAGCCACATAAACATCCTGACTGGTCCTACATTTGATGGCGACGGAGCCTCCCAGAGCAGAGCTCACTGCTCCAGGCTGAGTCACTGTGACCTGGCCTCTGGACTCTGAGGACACAGAGACAGAAACATGAAGCAGCGTCACGGTTTTGTCGGCTTGATTTCAGAGGGACGGACGTTGATAGAGTAGAGGAGTTTGATTCTCTGGACTTTACCTGTGAAGCAGCAGCAGAGGAGAGTCCAGATGAGGAAGGAGGTCAGCGTCATCTTCTCGATGAGGAGGATTTCTGTGGCTTCTGTTGTCATGAAGGACAGCTGTCAGTCATCCAGTCTTCAACTCTCAGGACTATAAACTCTCCCAGAGCACTGGAGCATGGTGCTGCTGATGCAAAGTGGCTCTCTATGGAAATGCTCTGACTGACTCCAGCAGGGACTTTTTATTTGTTACTGGCACCGTATTGCTTGTTCATTGATTGATGTGAAGGGGAAAAAAGGGTTCAGATTTAAAATGCACTTTTCCTTTGTCATGAAAAAGTAATCAGTGAATCGTGACGAGAGTAGAACCGGTACTTGGCTGAGATTACAGGTGTGTGCAGTGCACTTTTACATTCTGTGCATTTTAAAATTAAGTGGGAGAAGCCAGAAAACCCGCTCTAGTTCCTGATCAGATTATGGGCTAAAGAAGCCAAAATAATGGTATTTCTCTATTTCACTGATTCTTATTTACATATAAATACAGTTTATGGTGATGTGCAGAGGTGGGTGCTAACGACTTACACTTCCATGTACCTGCAGCTACAATGTGCAAGTTCTGTAAATCAAACCAGTGGTAGCATGAGACTCGAAAGCAAACCCCACTTCACCTCCCAACCGTCCCTCTCCCTGCTGTGTTACGCTCCGCTCAGCCCCTCACCTGCGTCCTCGTCATGTGTGCCGTCTCAGCTGATGCAGCCCTGACTTTGGCCTTCTCTGATTGGTTGGAAGGGCGAGGCTCGTTCAAAGACTTTAGAAGGGAAGGTCTCTGCTCTGCTGCCAGGCTGTTCAACGAGTCTGGGGCACAGGAGCCTTTGACAGCACCTCTCCACATTAAGATCTGTTTTGCAGCATATTTCAACCGAAAAATGTTGGGAAACGGTTTGAGACTGTAGCTTTAAATAAGTTTGTTTTAATTGTGCTTGTTTCGATCATTTCGTTATGAATAAATTACTTTGTCATTGAATATACCCATGTGTCTCCCGTTTTGGTTGCAGTCTTAGAGCCGGGCTGTAACAACACTAATAAATGTAATACTCTATTCAAACACTACCGTATATCAGGCTTCAAATCTACTAGTCTTCCTGCTTCCTGTTCTCGTGTCAATATTTGAGCTACAGTTTTGCATCTTTGCCACTGTATCAACCGTTTAACTGGTCTTGGTCATTGATGTATCCTGATGAACAGAGACAGGAAAAAAAAGGAAGAAGACTTTTATTTTATGTGGACATGACATAACATTTCAAAAACTGTCTCAAATGAGTCATCTGATTTTAGACATTTCCAGTGAGATTAGAGACGGATTTGGCCACATTTTATTGTCTTCAAGTGACTGGCGAGGACTGGATGTGGGGGGCTCACACCTGGTCTGGGGGGGGGGGGTCTGTGATGGAACCTGGAACCTTGGACATGTTCACTGGAATTAACAAAGTTTAAAGACACTGTTACATGTTGACACTCTTGGTCATGGTCCATGCATTTCTGATTTTCTGATTTATTTACCAAATCATAATATAATATAGAAGAAAACAAGCACAGACAGTGATTTAAAACATGTCTTTACTTATTGGTGTAAGTAGTAGAGTATAATATTAATGTAATATTCACATGTGATCACAGGTGAGAGATGCAGACTGGGAATATTGTCCTGGTGTATATGTCGCAGAGGATCTAGACAGGAGATGACGAGGTGACATTTCATCACAAGCCGATCATACACACAGGTGTGTGTTCACTTCTTTACCTGAGGAAGACCATGTGTGGTTGAAATGATGTCAGTCATATCCACACCAAGTAAAAGACGAGGGAAAAGACAGTGGTGTGCTGGTATTTTTTCTCTTTTGTTTAATTAAATTACTCGATACTCAAGTCGTTTTTTTCAGTCCATACTGTCGTACTTTACCTCAAGTAGATACTTTGATGAATACTTTTACCTGAATGCTTGTTTTGACAAAGTGACAGGACTTGTACTTGAGCACAGCCTTTGAGTAACACTCGGTCCAACTCTGGGACAAAGTAGAGCTGATGGAAATCATCATCAGTCGCAGTTGGACAGATTTCTTTGTCTCAAGTCCGTGTAGTAACAGCTGTGAGCAGTAATGTGAGTTTCCTGAAGGTTTTCATGCTGAACTTTGAGAGCGTCTCGTCCATGTTGACTTAAAAGTTGAGACTGAAAGTTCAAGCTTGACCATCAAAACCGTTTCAACACAAGCTCCACTTACTAGCAGTTCTGGAGCTTTGGACCAAATTACATGATCTTCCTCAGCAGATGGAGTTTGCCCTGTTGATTTTTTGAACTTCCAGGTCAACGTGGACAAGAAGTCCCAGAAACACTCGGAGGAATGGGAATTTGAACATGTGCATTTCACTGACAACCGGACAACTCCATCTGCTGAGGAAGATCATGTGAAATGAACTGAAAGTTCCACAACGGATACTGAACGGAGAGAGACTGGAGAGATTTTGTCAACAGCTGTTTCCAAGGTCAAGACTTAACTTTCAGTCTAAATTTATTTGTTGGGTTTTTGAGTTGCATGTCAGAGAGAATGTGTTGCTGCATATGCTTTGGCCGTTTATACACTTGTAGTTATATATACATGTAGATACAGTTTATCCAGTCAGTCGCTTATGTCTTTTGCCTTTTTCTGATTTCAGTTGATGCTGAGCTTTTCCTCAGATACTATTAGTTCACATATTTAAGACAAAGTTTTGTGAGATCTGACAGACGTTTGGGTTTTGTTTGTGTCGTCTTTGATCATGAAGGTTTCTGATGCTGATCTGTGTCGTCATATTTTCTTCTCACAGCCTATAGTTGAGATAGCTGTGATCCAGTGTGCAGCTGAGGTCAAAGGTCATCACAAGGCCTTTTTTCATTGATTTTCTCAGGTTGGCTCCTCTTGATTTATTTACAAGTCAGATAAGAACATGTGACTAAAACTGGATGTGAATGGAGAGAAGCTGTGATGAAGAAAGTTATTTGATTTCCACCAAGATCAGTGTTTTGATATTCAACTTGTTTTGATACATGTTGAAACCACTTCATGAAATTTTCTGTGTACGGTGCGTGTTCGTGTGTGTGTGTGTGTGTGTGTGTGTGTGTGTGTGTGTGTGTGTGTGTGTGTGTATGCTGTGTGTGTGTGTGTGTGTGTGTGTGTGTGTGTCCTCAGTGAACTGTATCAGTCTCTGCAGTAGCTTCCAGCTGCAGCAGCCAGTTCAGTTTCTCTTCAGTCTGACTGAGGGAGGTTTTTGTACGACGCTTTTTCACTGTGTCAACAGATTCTTACTGTTGATAGTGATAACTCTGACAGTAGTAAACTGCTGCATCTTCAGCCTGGACTCCACTGATGGTCAGAGTGAAGTCAGAGTTTGATCCACTGCCTGTAAAACGACCTGGAATCCCTGATGCTCGAGTGGTAGCAGCGTAAATAAGTAGTTTAATAGTTTCTCCATCTCTCTGTTGGTACCAGGCTAAATAGTGGTAGTTGCTATAGACATAAACATCCTGACTGGTTCTACATTTGATGGCGACGGAGCCTCCCAGAGCAGAGCTCACTGCTCCAGGCTGAGTCACTGTGACCTGGCCTCTGGACTCTGAGGACACAGAGACAGAAACATGAAGCAGCGTCACGGTTTTGTCGGCTTGATTTCAGAGGGACGGACGTTGATAGAGGAGAGGAGTTGGATTCTCTGGACTTTACCTGTGAAGCAGCAGCAGAGGAGAGTCCAGATGAGGACGGAGGTCAGCGTCATCTTCTTGATGAGGAGGATTTCTGTGGCTTCTGTTGTCATGAAGGACAGCTGTCAGTCATCCAGTCTTCAACTCTCAGGACTATAAACTCTCCCAGAGCACTGGAGCATGGTGCTGCTGATGCAAAGTGGCTCTCTATGGAAATGCTCTGACTGACTCCAGCAGGGACTTGGATCACTCTGATCATGCTGTTTATCAATGGATCAATCAGTAAATCGGGGAATTGATCAAGATGTGGTAATACTTGTTTTCATGAAGTTTGGTTTTATTTTTTTTTATTTTTCATAATGTCTTTTCTGACATTTAATTGTTTTGCTACAAAAGCTTTATCTTTCTTTCAAAATAACATACGTACGAAAAAATGACATTTTTTAAAATTGTGTTACTGTGTTATTGTTGGGTTTAAAACCATTTGACAAAGTTTTAAAAAATGACTCAGTTTGGAGAGTTTGTTTGTTTCAGAGCCAGAGAGCCGTGTCTCTCTACAGTGAGAGGTTTTTGTACGACGGCTCAATGAGTTTGTATCACTGTGGTACACGTTTGGTGGAGGAACCAGACTGGATGTTGGAAGTAAGTCAAATGTTTAACAACTGCTTTATTTCAGGAACTATTTTTATATTTATTTCGTTCATATTCAACATGCCAGGAAAAATAGTCTCCTTTCAGTGTTAATGTGTAATTTTTGAAGAATTATTTTGCATGAAGATAAAGATCTTTGCTTTAGCAACAAGGATTTGAAAACTAACTGTAATGAATATAAAGGATTGATTCAGAGGAGAAATCGTTATTTCCACATTTAAATGTGAAGTTGAATATTGAGGGTTGGTAGGTTTAGTTCAGTCTGACAGAGCCAGAGAGCCGTGTCTCTCTACAGTGAGAGGTTTTTGTACGACGGCTCAATGAGTTTGTATCACTGTGGTGGACTTTTGGTGGAGGAACCAGACTGGATGTTGGAAGTAAGTTTCTGCACAAACACTAAATACAATAATGTAAGGTAACGTTGTAAATCCATTGTTTAAATGTTTGCAGCAGATAAAATGTTCTTGTAAGGTTTTAGTGTTTATGTTGGGATTTCTCCTCCGTCATCATGGAGGTGAACTCAGAGCAGCTTTACTCAACTTTTCTTTACACATTCCTGTCATGCTGAAGTTTAAGTTGAGCTGTAGAGAAGATACAACTTCAGTTCTCTTTTTAAATATATTTTCTAAGAATCATTTTTGTTTTTTAAATCTCATCGATGACTAATATTAAGTTGAATTAAGATTCACTTCATTCAGATGAAATAGAACAGAATGAGGACAAAGATTGGGATTTGAAAAGGTTAGAAAATCTGTAATCCCTTTATTGTGTTATACATTGTTTCCAGTGCAGTTTGAAATCCGTTTCGTTTGCTAAACGATGATTGAATTCCACATGAAGCGCATTTGACGGTTGTCGGATTATTTTATGTATTTTTTAATGTTTCCCCTGAAAACTAAAGTAATGCAAACTAAAGATTGGTCCTAATTTTTGATAAAATATTTGAAATGTTTCCTTTGTTTTGTTTCCAGTGCAGTTTGATGTATTTCAGGTCAAACTGTACGATGGTTCTCTCTGTGCTGATATGCATGAGAGGCTTCTTCAAGGGAAGTGAAACAATGTGTGAGTGAGTGACTGGTGGAGCAGAAAAAACATCTGGCAGAAACTCCTTAAAGGAGAAAATCAACTCTCACAAAGAAAAGGTGTCCCAGTGTCTGGTGTTTCATTGACAGCTGTGTGGCCCCTGTCTAATAAGCTGATTGGCGCCTCCTAGGTGATGCCCGTCCCCACCCTGACTGCGTGCTGCCCCTCCAGCGTGGAGCTGAAGCAGGGGAAGGCCACGCCATGTGCCTGGCCAACAAGGGCTTCCCTCAGACTGGAGTCTGGCCTGGAAGGTGGACGGCAGCAGCAGCAGCAGCAGCAGCAGCTGGGAGGAGAGCAGCAGCCCGGGTGCTGGAGAAGGACGGCCGCTACAGCTGGAGCAGCACCCTGAGGCTCCCTGCAGACCAGTGGAAGAAGGTGGGCTCTGTGACCTGTGAGGCCACCCAGGGCTCCCAGACTCTGGTCTCAGAGACACTGACGAGACCAGTGTTCCCTGTTCTGACCTGACTCACTTGGACCCTGCTACTGGTTTTACTCTGCAACTGCTCTCTCTGAAACACTCTCCCTCTCTCTCTCTCCTCTCTCTCTCTCTCTCTCATTATACATCTCTACATTAATGTGCTCTTGCTTGTTGTATTGATGATGGTTTTAATAGTTCTAGACAATAAATATTTCTTCAAATACTGGTTTCCGTGTGGTTTCCATTCTTATGACTGACACGTGTTACGCCCTCTTTCTTTGCCATGTATTCCATAGCAGGAACACTGGTTAGAACAACACATGAAGCCACAATATGAAGAAATGAACCTTTTAATGCACTTCTTCACACTTTAATGACTGGGAAAATCTTAGATATTGGATTAGAAATGAAAAGCAGGACATCGTCAGCATCAAGTGATAAACCGTGACTGTGAGTGAGATTCTAACACCAGGAACATTTAAATGACAGAGTGTTTATTTGCCAAGAGGCTCAGTGAAAGAAATGACAACACAGTCTGTGTATGTAGAAAAAAAGAAAGACGTGTTCATCCAATGACTGGTTTCCATACATGTGATCACAATAATAACTGCTGTCGTAGGTTGCCATGTTAACTGTTTCTTCATTGACCTATTAAATCCCCAGAGACCGGGTTTATCTCACCGTCCAGTCACTAGTGTTCTCTAGCATTAGGTGATGTTGTTTTTTAGGGATCATGTTGACATCACATCTGATAGCTGTGTCAGTGCAGACTCACAGTGTCCTGTTTAGCTGGGGTATCCTAAAGCAGGTAGGAGGTGGTGTGAAAGGACGTCTGTCCTTTCTGTCCTGCTCCGCTACGATCACAGCTTTTTGGTTTCGCATCACATCAAGCTTCAAAGGTAAAGGTCACTTTGCCTTTGAGTTTGTACCTTTAAAACGTTGGAACTCTTTGACAAAAGATCTGAGGAAACTGTGGTAAAAGGCAGCTGAAGACCAACATCTTTAGAGGGACTTTTATCCAGTTCATAAATTCTTCCACTGCGTCTGAATTTAATGTGCACTGCTTTTATTCTATTAAAAACCAAAGGTGTAGTCTGACCTGAAAGAACGCTACACGTGAAGCGTTGCTTGATCACTTACTGCCAAGAATGAAGAACAAGGGTTCATTGAAAAATGCTCATGCGGATAAAGAACATTTCTTTTCTAAAGAGTCTGATGATAAGTTCATTTGTTGTCTACAGATAGAGAAGAACGAAAGTTATCTAACCAATCAAGTGTGTGTGTGTGTGTGTGTGTGTGATTGTGTGTAGTTTTGACAAGTAAGACTGAGGTCAAAGGTCATGAACAAGCCTCTTGTCATTAACTGTACCAAGTTGGCTCGTCTTGATTTATTTGCTGACCCAATGACAACGTGATTATAACTGGATATGAATGGATGGTGAGAAAATGTGATGGATAAAGTAATTTGATTTCAATCAAGAGCATATTTTTTCTTTTAACTTGATTTTATACATTTTCATTGGACATAAAAGCAACAGTGGTGTTCAATCCACTTGATTAAACTGTGTGTGTGTGTGTGTGTATGTGTGTGTGTGTGTGTGTGTGTGTGTGTGATGCTGTGTGTGTGTGTGTGTGTGTGTGTGTGTGTGTGTGTGTGTGTGTGTGTGACCTCAGTGAACTGTATCAGTCTCTGCAGTAGCTTCCAGCTGCAGCAGCCAGTTCAGTTTCTCTTCAGTCTGACTGAGGGAGGTTTTTGTACGACGCTTTTTCACTGTGTCAACACATACTGACTGTTTAGCCAGTGATAACTCTGACAGTAGTAAACTGCTGCATCTTCAGCCTGGACTCCACTGATGGTCAGAGTGAAGTCAGAGTTTGATCCACTGCCTGTAAAACGACCTGGAATCCCTGATGCTCGAGTGGTAGCAGCGTAAATAAGTAGTTTAATAGTTTCTCCGTCTCTCTGTTGGTACCAGGCTAAACGGGGGTTGTTGTTATAGACATAAACATCCTGACTGGTCCTACATTTGATGGCGACGGAGCCTCCCACAGCAGAGCTCACTGCTCCAGGCTGAGTCACTGTGACCTGGCCTCTGGACTCTGAGGACACAGAGACAGAAACATGAAGCAGCGTCACGGTTTTGTCGGCTTGATTTCAGAGGGACGGACGTTGATAGAGGAGAGGAGTTGGATTCTCTGGACTTTACCTGTGAAGCAGCAGCAGAGGAGAGTCCAGATGAGCAGGGAGGTCAAAGTCATCTTCTTGATGAGGAGGATTTCCGTGGCTTCTGTTGTCATGAAGGACAGCTGTCAGTCATCGGGTCTTCAACTCTCAGGACTATAAACTCTCCCAGAGCACTGGAGCATGGTGCTGCTGATGCAAAGTGGCTCTCTATGGAAATGCTCTACTTAAGATTCGTTTAAGTTTAAAGGACTTTTATTTTAATTTCAGTTGTAATATTCTGGCTGAAGAGCTGCCTGTATCTTTTGGGTCAGTGTTCATGTGTTTCTTGATCTCTCTCCCAGAATAAAGTTTATTAAACCAGTCCACATTCTTATCATGAGAATTTCAAACAGTAGTTCAAAGGTTGACAATATTCATTTGAATGTTTCCATAATGAAATCCAGCTGGTCAGTGATGACTCCCACTCAGACAGAGAGAACAAACACAAACCATCACTTATGAGGTTTTGGTTTGAAACACAAATATTTAGTATACCTCAAACAGTAAAAGCCTCAAAATCCGCATCTTATGTTTAATATTTTGTGAACCCAGAACATTTTGCTTGCAAATATTAAAACGCACGGATCAGCCACGAGGTCAAAACCAGTTACCGGTTTTAACCTTGTGGCTGATCAGTGTATACGCTGGAATAACAGAGTGCTAGTTTTAACTTTCTACCTTCAGTACTGAAACCTGTCTGTTGTCACGGTTCGGCAGTGATGCCTGCCTGTTGCCATGGATACTGAGCTCAGAAGTGAAAAACTGAAGACCAGTTTCATACAGTCTGAGGAAGACCAACAGAAGCAGTAGCTTCCTCTGCTGCAATCCACAGGAGGGAGTTTAGTTTACCTGATATAAACTTTCTCTCTTTCCATTATCAGACCCATTCAACCCTGTTCAACTCCAAGTTGTGATCTTTTCATTATTGTAACAACGCTGCTGTTAAAGCTTGAAGACAATAAAAAATATCTTCTTCAAGTTCATTTTGTACCAACAACAGATGTTTTATTCCATATTTCTGCATTTCCAGGATTATGACTCATGTTAGAGTCCGATTCTGTCATTACTGCTGATAGTTTTCTTAATGAACTATGGGATTACATCATGTACTTCCACTTATCCACTAACTGTTGGAGTCTAATCTGACAGTGTCTGTGTTGAGCAGCGGTTTCCTGAAACAGGTGGAAGTGAGGTGTGAATGGAAGGATGAAGAGGGCCATTTTTATGAACTCATTTCAAAATATTGTTTACATTAAATACTGAACAGAGTTTTGTGGATTAGCATAACATGATATCACATGGTTCCTATCTCACATGTATACATCTCAGTCTCATTGTCAGTTTTTCCTATTTGTTTAAAACCACCAAAAGAAAACCACTAATGAGTCATTGTTTAAGAATAAAAAACGTTCTGATATGTTGTTATATCTTAAAGGCTCCTATCTGCAGAGAAGAGACGTCATTATCTGTTACCTCCGTTTTTAACAGATGTACGGTTTTCTTTGCTTATATTTTGGGTGTTCTAACACGTGATGGGACCATTTCGTGGAAAATCATCGAGACATTCCTCGACCCTGAGGTAAATAAGTAATCCTATTTCGTAAGGCTTTTATTTGCACCAACCCAATATGAATAATCCTGTCAATCAAACTACAGAAGTGTGATTTGTTCTGTTTTTTGTTTTATTAAAAAGGGGTTTAGTGTAGAGAGTGTCATTGAAATATGACTTTAAAACTTGTAACTTGATGGTTTTACGATTTAATTATTATTGCTGTGGTTTGATTTGGAATTTGTTCATTTGATGAAACACCCAGTATGATGGTTGAATTGCTTTTAAAGAATTTTTCAAGACCCTGAGAAATATTCTGTGTTTCCCCGTCTTCTTTTTTGGAAAATTGATCTCAATACAAAAGACAGTCATTTGACTTTAAATGCAAAGTTTCAAAACTTGTCTAAAGAAAACTATCAACTAATGTACTTACGTTATGAAATGTATTATTTCTATGACTGTATCATACTTTTGTTGTACTTTTGTTTCTTATACAGTGTATTATTGTTCAAATGTCTGTGGGTTTTAGTTTTTGTGCAGCTGTTGAGTCAGATCACTTCCTGTCCAGCTGAGGGAGGTTTTTGTACGACGCTGTACCAGTATGTGGACGGGAGGCTAGAATCATGCTGACAGTGATAAACTCCTGATGTGATGATACTGAACGGAGAGAGGCTGGAGAGATTTTGTCAACAGCTGTTTCCAAGGTCAAGACTTAACTTTCAGTCTAAATGTATTTGTTGGGTTTTTGAGTTGCATGTCAGAGAGAATGTGTTGCTGCATATGCTTTGGCAGTTTATACACTTATAGTTATATATACATGTAGACATAGTTATATCCAGTCAGTCGCTTATGTCTTTTGCCTTTTTCTGATTTCAGTTGATGCTGAGCTTTTCCTCAGATACTATTAGTTCACATATTTAAGACAATGTTTTGTGAGATCTGACAGACGTTTGGGTTTTGTTTGTGTCGTCTTTGATCATGAAGGTTTCTGATGCTGATCTGTGTCGTCATATTTTCTTCTCACAGCCTATAGTTGAGATAGCTGTGATCCAGTGTGCAGCTGAGGTCAAAGGTCATCACAAGGCCTTTTGTCATTCACTGTCTCAGGTTGGCTCCTCTTGATTTATTTACAAGTCAGATAAGAACATGTGACTATAACTGGATGTGAATGGATGGAGAGAAGCTGTGATGAAGAAAGTTATTTGATTTCCACCAAGATCAGTGTTTTGATATTCAACTTGTTTTAAACCACTTCATGAAATTTTCTGTGTGTGTGTGTGTGTGTGTGTGTGTGTGTGTGGTGTGTGTGTGTGTGTGTGTGTGTGTGTAGTTAATATAAGTGTGATTCAGTGTGAGACTGAGGTCACAGGTCATGTACAAGCCTCTTGTCATTAACTGTACCAAGTTGGCTCCTCTTGATTTATTTACTGACCCAAAGAAAATGTGATTGTAACTGGATATGAATGGATGGTGAGAAAATGTGATGGATAAAGTAATTTGATTTCAAACAAGATCATATTTTTTCTTTTAACTTGTTTTATACATTTTCATTGGACATAAAAGTAACAGTGGTGTTCAATCCACTTGATTAAACTCTGTGTGTGTGTGTGTGTGTGTGTGTGTGTGTGTGTGTGTGTGTGTGTGTGTGTGTCCTCAGTCAACTGTATCAGTCTCTGCAGTAGCTTCCAGCTGCAGCAGCCAGTTCAGTTTCTCTTCAGTCTGACTGAGGGAGGTTTTTGTACGACACTTTTTCACTGTGTCAACACAGCTTTGCTGTTGGGATAGTGAAAACTCTGACAGTAGTAAACTGCTGCATCTTCAGCCTGGACTCCACTGATGGTCAGAGTGAAGTCAGAGTTTGATCCACTGCCTGTAAAACGACCTGGAATCCCTGATGCTCGAGTGGTAGCAGCGTAAATAAGTAGTTTAGAGTTTCTCCGTCTCTCTGTTGGTACCAGGCTAAATAGTTGCTAGCCACATAAACATCCTGACTGGTCCTACATTTGATGGCGACGGAGCCTCCCAGAGCAGACCTCACTGCTCCAGGCTGAGTCACTGTGACCTGGCCTCTGGACTCTGAGGACACAGAGACAGAAACATGAAGCAGCGTCACGGTTTTGTCGGCTTGATTTCAGAGGGACGGACGTTGATAGAGGAGAGGAGTTTGATTCTCGGGACTTTACCTGTGAAGCAGCAGCAGAGGAGAGTCCAGATGAGGACGGAGGTCAGCGTCATCTTCTTGATGAGGAGGATTTCTGTGGCTTCTGTTGTCATGAAGGACAGCTGTCAGTCATCCAGTCTTCAACTCTCAGGACTATAAACTCTCCCAGAGCACTGGAGCATGGTGCTGCTGATGCAAAGTGGCTCTCTATGGAAATGCTCTGACTGACTCCAGCAGGGACTTGGATCACTCTGATCATGCTGTTTATCAATGGATCAATCAGTTGATCGGGGTATTGATCAAGATGGGGTAATACTTGTTCTCATGAAGTTTGGTTTTATTTTTTTTGATTTTTCATAATGTCTTTTCTGACATTTAATTGTTTAACTACAAAAGCTTTATCTTTCTTTAAAAATAACATAATGATGAAAAATGACATTTTATAAAAATTGTGTTACTGTGTTATTGTTTAAAACCATTTGAAAAAGTTTTAAAAACAGACTCAGTTTGGAGAGTTTGTTTGTTTCAGAGCCAGAGAGCCGTGTCTCTCTACAGTGAGAGGTTTTTGTACGACGGCTCAATGAGTTTGTATCACTGTGGTACACGTTTGGTGGAGGAACCAGACTGGATGTTGGAAGTAAGTCAAATGTTTAACAACTGCTTTATTTCAGGAACTATTTCTATATTTATTTCGTTCATATTTAACATGCCAGGAAAAATAGTCTCCTTTCAGTGTTAATGTGTAATTTTTGAAGAAGTATTTTGCATGAAGATAAAGATCTTTGCTTTAGCAACAAGGATTTGAAAACTAACTGTAATGAATATAAAGGATTGATTCAGAGGAGAAATCGTTATTTCCACATATATATGTGAAGTTGAATATTGAGGGTTGGTAGGTTTAGTTCAGTCTGACAGAGCCAGAGAGCCGTGTCTCTACAGTGAGAGGTTTCTGTACGACGGCTCAATGAGTTTGTATCACTGTGGTGGACTTTTGGTGGAGGAACCAGACTGGATGTTGGAAGTAAGTTTCTGCACAAACACTAAATACAATAATGTAAGGTAACGTTGTAAATCCATTGTTTAAATGTTTGCAGCAGATAAAATGTTCTTGTAAGGTTTTAGTGTTTATGTTGGGATTTCTCCTCCGTCATCATGGAGGTGAACTCAAAGCAGCTTTACTCAACTTTTCTTTACACATTCCTGTCATGCTGAAGTTTAAGCTGAGCTGTAGAGAAGATACAACTTCAGTTCTCTTTTAAATATATTTTCTAAGAATCATTTTTGTTTTTCAAACCTCATCGATGACTAATTTTAAGTTGAATTAAGATTCACTTCATTCAGATGAAATAGAAGAGAATGAGGACGAAGATGGGGATTTGAAAAGGTTAGAAAATCTGTAATCCCTTTATTGTGTTATACATTGTTTCCAGTGCAGTTTGAAATCCGTTTCTCGTTTGCTAAACGATGATTGAATTCCACATGAAGCGCATTTGACGGTTGTCGGATTATTTTATGTATTTTTAAATGTTTCCCCTGAAAACTAAAGTAATGCAAACTAAAGATTGGTCCTAATGTTTGATAAAATATTTTAAATGTTTCCTTTTGTTTCCAGTGCAGTTTGATGTATTTCAGGTCAAACTGTACGATGGTTCTCTCTGTGCTGATATGCATGAGAGGCTTCTTCAAGGAAAGTGAAACAATGTGTGAGTGAGTGACTGGTGGAGCAGAAAAACATCTGGCAGAAACTCCTTAAAGGAGAAAAATCAACTCTCACAAAGAAAAGGTGTCCCAGTGTCTGGTGTTTGATTGACAGCTGTGTGGCCCCTGTCTAATAAGCTGATTGGCGCCTCCTAGGTGATGCCCGTCCCACCCTGACTGCTGCCCCCTCCAGCGTGGAGCTGAAGCAGGGGAAGGCCACGCTCATGTGCCTGGCCAACAAGGGCTTCCCCTCAGACTGGAGTCTGGCCTGGAAGGTGGACGGCAGCAGCAGCAGCAGCAGCAGCTGGGAGGAGAGCAGCAGCCCCGGGGTGCTGGAGAAGGACGGCCGCTACAGCTGGAGCAGCACCCTGAGGCTCCCTGCAGACCAGTGGAAGAAGGTGGGCTCTGTGACCTGTGAGGCCACCCAGGGCTCCCAGACTCTGGTCTCAGAGACACTGACGAGAGACCAGTGTTCCCTGTTCTGACCTGACTCACTTGGACCCTGCTACTGGTTTTACTCTGCAACTGCTCTCTCTCTGAAACACTCTCGCCCTCTCTCTCTCCCTCTCCTCTCCCTCTCTCTCTCTCATTATACATCTCTACATTAATGTGCTCTTGCTTGTTGTATTGATGATGGTTTTAATAGTTCTAGACAATAAATATTTCTTCAAATACTGGTTTCCGTGTGGTTTCCATTCTTATGACTGACACGTGTTACGCCCTCTTTCTTTTGCCATGTATTTCATAGCAGGAACATTGGTTAGAACAACACATGAAGCCACAATATGAAGAAATGAACCTTTTTAATGCACTTCTTCACACTTTAACGACTGGGAAAATCTTAGATATTGATTAGAAATGAAAAGCGGACATCGTCAGCATCAAGTGATAAACCGTGACTGTGAGTGAGATTTAACACCAGGAACATTTAAATGACAGAGTGTTTATTTGCCAAGAGGCTCAGTGAAAGAAATGACAACACAGTCTGTGTATGTAGAAAAAGAAAGACGTGTTCATCAAATGACTGGTTTCCATACATGTGATCACAAGAATAACTGCTGTCGTAGGTTGCCATGTTAACGGTTTCTTCATTGACCTATTAAATCCCCAGGGACCGGGTTTATCTCACCGTCCAGTCACTAGTGTTCTCTAGCATTAGGTGATGTTGTTTTTTAGGGATCATGTTGACATCATATCTGATAGCTGTGTCAGTGCAGCCTCACAGTGTCCTGTTTAGCTGGGGTATCCTAAAGCAGGTAGGAGGTGGTGTGAAAGGACGTCTGTCCTTTCTGTCCTGCTCCGCTACGATCACAGCTTTTTGGTTTCGCATCACATCAGGCTTCAAAGGTAAAGGTCACTTTGCCTTTGAGTTTGTACCTTTAAAACGTTGGAACTCTTTGGACAAAAGATCTGAGGAAACTGTGGTAAAAAGCAGCTGAAGACCAACATCTTTAGAGGGACTTTTATTCAGTTTGTAAATTCTTCTACTGCGTCTGAATTTAATGTGCACTGCTATTATTCTATTAAAAACCAAAGGTGTAGTCTGACCTGAAAGAACGCTACACGTGAAGCGTTGCTTGATCACTTACTGCCAAGAATGAAGAACAAGGGTTCATTGAAAAATGCTAATGGAGATAAAGAACATTTCTTTTCTAAAGAATCTGATGATAAGTTCATTTGTTGTCTACAGATAGAGAAGAACGAAAGTTATCTAACCAATCAATTGTGTGTGTGTGTGATTGTGTGTGTGTGTGTGTGTGTGTTTGTGTGTGGAGTTGAGATAAGTAAGACTGAGGTCAAAGGTCATGAACAAGCCTCTTGTCATTAACTGTACCAAGTTGGCTCCTCTTGATTTATTTACTGACCCAATGACAACGTGATTATAACTGGATATGAAATGTGATGGATAAAGTAATTTGATTTCAAACAAGATCATATTTTTTCTTTTAACTTGTTTTATACGTTTTCATTGGACATAAAAGCAACAGTGGTGTTCAATCCACTTGATTAACCTCTGTGTGTGTGTGTGTGTGTGTGTGTGTGTGTGTGTGTGTGTGTGTGTGTGTGTGTGTGTGTGTGTGTGTGTGTGTGTGTGTGTGTGTGTGTGTGTGTGTGTGTGTGTGTGTGTGTGTCCTCAGTCAACTGTATCAGTCTCTGCAGTAGCTTCCAGCTGCAGCATCCAGTTCAGTTTCTCTTCAGTCTGACTGAGGGAGGTTTATGTACGACGCTTTTTCACTGTGTCAACACATCTTTGCTGTTTAGCCAGTGATAACTCTGACAGTAGTAAACTGCTGCATCTTCAGCCTGGACTCCACTGATGGTCAGAGTGAAGTCAGACTTTGATCCACTGCCTGTAAAACGACCTGGAATCCCTGATGCTCGAGTGGTAGCAAAGTAAATAAGTAGTTTAATAGTTTCTCCATCTCTCTGTTGGTACCAGGCTAAACGTTGGTAGTTGCTAGCGACATAAACATCCTGACTGGTCCTACATTTGATGGCGACGGAGCCTCCCAGAGCAGAGCTCACTGCTCCAGGCTGAGTCACTGTGACCTGGCCTCTGGACTCTGAGGACACAGAGACAGAAACATGAAGCAGCGTCACGGTTTTGTCGGCTTGATTTCAGAGGGACGGACGTTGATAGAGGAGACGAGTTTGATTCTCTGGACCTTACCTGTGAAACAGCAGCAGAGGAGAGTCCAGATGAGGACGGAGGTCAGCGTCATCTTCTTGATGAGGAGGATTTCCGTGGCTTCTGTTGTCATGAAGGACAGCTGTCAGTCATCCAGTCTTCAACTCTCAGGACTATAAACTCTCCCAGAGCACTGGAGCATGGTGCTGCTGATGCAAAGTGGCTCTCTATGGAAATGCTCTGACTGACTCCAGCAGGGACTTGGATCACTCTGATCATGCTGTTTATCAATGGATCAAAAGAGTTGGATCAGGACGTGTCAGTGTTTATTTTATGTAGTTTTTCTTTTACGTGGTCTCTTCAAAAAACTTTCATTAAGCAATTTGTTTTCACATATATTTTGAAGTGCTGTTAAAAAAATGTCTTTAATCTTTTAAAAAATAATATTCGTGAGAATAAGATGAATTCTCATAACTTTAGTAGTTAGTTATCAGTTTTGACTTGAGTTTGATTGAAAAGCTTTCTTGGAGGATACTTTTTGTAAATTCCCCACTAATTCACTAAGAGACATCATCATTATTATATGTGATATGATCTATAATAATAATAATAATTTGTCACTAATCTGTCAACTAATTTTAAACTTAAACCAGTTATTACATAAACTCGGGAAACTGAGAATGCGTTTTTTGAGGTAGTTTGTGTCAAAAGTCAGAGAGGTGAGAGGTTTTGTACGACGGACAGCCACTGATCAACACTGGCCTTCTTGACGCCTGGGTTCAGAGAGGCAGGACACATATGCAAACACACAGAGTCATCAGGTGCGTGAACTGTGAAGCTGTCTCAACATATCGTGAGGTGTTTCCCTCAGTACTGAGAAAGTTGGCTATTCAAATTATCGAAGATATAAAAGGGCATTAAAGGTAAAAATTTAGAATAGAAAACTTCATTTGATTTCCACCAAACAGCTTCAAAGGCTGGTGTGAATTTGTAATGGGAGAATTTCAACAATTTTCATTGTCTTACCAAGTCTAGGCTTATTTTTACAGACAGTACAGAATGCAGGTGAGTAATGCAAAAGTCCCCAAATCCACGTTTAGAAAGAAGTACAGATGTTCTCCCATTAACGTATAATTTATACATCAGAAATAGCTACTCTGATTGTGAAATGACAGATATAATAACAAATAACAAATTAATTCTGCTAAAGATAGAAAGAGCTTTGTTTATCAACTCAGACATCTGGAAAAATGATTCCAACTTTACAACTTGTCTTTCCTTTCTTTATGGATCAGTCACAATTTCAGCACATTAATTAGAAATGTGTTAATGCTCACTTTTGTGAACTTGCTCAAATTAAAGTGGAGAAATGTTCTTCAAAATGCCGTTTGTCACAAAAACTCCCAATAATTTCACTATCAAATAAATCAATGTCCCCTCAGACTGAAATTTCAACAAAGTCATTTGTCACTGAAGAAATCAATTTTATGTCTTTATTTTTATTTTGACAGAAAATGATTAATGCTGAGATATTTAAAATTAAAAGTTAATACTTTTGTGTGTATTTATGAAGAAATTCTGACAGTCTGATCTTTTACCTCACAAATATGATAAATTTACATATTTTTGGGGTGAATTTGTATGTTTCAGAGCCAGAGAACCGTGTCTCTACAATGAGAGGTTTTGTAAGACGGCTGAATGAGCTTGTATCACTGTGGTGGACTTTTGTTGGAGGAACCAGACTGATGAAAACTTGAAAAGGGCTCCCCAGGATGAGAAATGTAAAGCAGGATATCATCAGCATCAAGTGATATACGATGTCTTCCATCTGGAGATTATTCTGCAGGTATATTCGATTCAAGACGGATTCAACAAAGAACTTAATGAAAGAGTTTATAAGGTTCAAAATCAAAACACCATTTTATCAAATAAGTAATGTCCATGTAAATTGGTTAAATAGAATAACTGTTGTCATATGTTTTTCTGGAATGATGACAGGAGATCTATTTAATTTACAAAGACAGAGTCTGTCTCAGTGAGAGACACCAAGAATGTGGTCACATTAGCTCATGACTTTATTAATTAATGATGATAACAATGTTTAATTCGGGTCACGCCTGAAAACTGTGTCAGTAAAGCTCAACAGTGCCTCTGTTTTCCTGTGGTATCCTAAACCAGGTGCTGGTCTCACACTGCTCTCACAAGCAGAGACTATATGCGATCAAGGTCATGAACAAGCCATTTATCTTTAACAGGTTGGCCTCTTGATTAATTAGGAAAATCTGATAAGAACATGTGATTATAACTGGATGTGAATAGACGGTGAGAACATGTGACATCTTTGATGTCTGGGACCAGAGAGGCAGGACACATATGAACACACAGAGTCAGTGAACTGTAGCTGTCCTCAACATATCATGAGATCTCCACCTGATGTCAGGATGGTGTTGACCCCAGCACAGATCGCTAACGATTTATGCTCCAACAAACCAAATTATTTTCAACATCTATCCAAGGTGGATTTTTATTTGACATTCCATGTCAGTGTTCTAATGAACAGTGACTGACCTGACATGGGAGAAAATACCCCAACCTCCAAATTGGTCTTGAGTTTTTTTCTAAACTAGATTTTGAGGTAGTTTCATGAAAACTTGAAAAGGGTCTTTTCAGGATGAGAAATGTAAAGCAGTGATATCATCAGCATCAAGTGATATACGATGTCTTCCATCTGAGATTATTCTGCAGGTATATTCGATTCGAAGACGGATTCAACAAAGAACTTAATGAAAGAGTTTATAAGGTTCAAAATCAGTAAACACCATTTTATCAAATAAGTAATGTCCATGTAAATTATTAAATAGAATAACTGTTGTCATATGTTTTTCTCTGGAATGATGACAGGGAGATCTATTTAATTTACAAAGACAGAGTCTGTCTCAGTGAGAGACACCAAGAATGTGGTCACATTAGCTCATGACTTTATTAATTAATGATGATAACAATGTTTAATTCGGTCACGCCTGAAAAACTGTGTCAGTAAAGCTCAACAGTGCCTCTGTTTTCCTGTGGTATCCTAAACCAGGTGCTGGTCTGTTACACTGCTCTCACAGACTATATGCGTATCAAGGTCATGAACAAGCCATTTATCTTTTTAACAGGTTGGCTCCTCTTCTGATTAATTAGGAAAAATCTGATAAGAACATGTGATTATAACTTCGGATGTAGAATAGACGGTGAGAACATGTGACATCTTGATGTCTGGGGGACCAGAGAGGCAGGACACATATGCTAACACACAGAGTCAGTGAACTGTAGCTGTCCTCAACATATCATGAGAGATCTCCACCTTATTGATGTCAGGATGGTATGTTGACCCCAGCACAGATCGCTTTTAACGGGATTTATGCTCCAACAAACCAAATTATTTTCAACATCTATCCAAGGTGGATTTTATTTGACATTCCATGTCAGTGTTCTAATGAACAGTGACTGACCTGACATGGGAGAAATACCCCCAACCTCCAAATTGGTCTTGAGTTTTTTTCAAACTAGATTTTGAGGTAGTTTCATGTTTTGGCAATTTTCTGATGAATTCAACATTACATGTCAACAGAGGCAGCTATCATGAACATGCCTTCAGTGGTTATTTTCCATATTAATAACTGTCTTCTACAGCTTAGTCTTCAGGATCGCAGCACTACTCTCAAAAGTTTGCAGTGCTTGAAGAAACAAAATCTTAAAACCCTTGACAAGAAATCAGTACATTTTCATCATGGTCAAACACTGAAGAATTATAGATTGCTGGGTTGGGGAACTTGATCAAATATGTAGTGGTGTCTGTCTTATGTACAAGATTACACGCTGTTTGGCTTTCTCCTCTGCTCAGACGGTCCTCAACATAAGAACAACTATATATCAGTTTATAGTTTTTAAAAGCTGTAGCAAGAGTGGACTGTATTATCTCAGTGAGAAATAAAACCTTTCGGTCAGTCTGAAGTCTCTGTTACAGCTGAACAAGAGTTTCAATCTGTCACAGTAAATATAAGAGCACTGGACTCATAGTATTTATCTGGAGCTCATTTTAACAAATCGCTAATTAGCGTGTCTCTGTCAGCACTGGAAAATCTATTGCTTCTTGCTGTCCTCCGTCTGTCCTGGTTGCGCGCATACTCTCGCCTTGATATCTGCTGTTACCGATCGCTGTCTTACTACAAGTTCGTCTGTCCTCATGTACCTGCATAGAGGGTCTTTATTGTGCAGAGAGATTTATCTATCTTTATGTGCTTTTTATGGTCGTGCTTCTGCTGCAGCAGTATGTGTGTATTTGTGTATATTTATATCGATCAATGTTGTTCCTTTATTTAAGTAAATATTTCTGTCAACATTAATATTCCCCATTTCATAGCTTTGCATGTCCTTTATTATAGAGCCTCTATGCTCCAATGCTAATTGATTAATTTACTTCAAAATTTACTGTACTTTTGGTATAGGTTACTAAAGTATAGGTTTTTTCACATACACAATTTCTGTGTGTGTGTGTGTGTGTGTATGTGTGTGTGTGTCCTCAGTGAACTGTATCAGTTCTCTGCAGTAGCTTCCCAGCTGTGGCAGCAAGTTCAGTTTCTCTTCAGTCTGACTGAGGAGAGGTTTTGTACAACGCTTTTTTCACTGTGTCAACAATACATATTGACTGTTGATAACGTGGAAAACTCTGACAGTAGTAAACTGCTGCATCTTCAGCCTGACTCCACTGATGGTCAGAGGAAGTCAGACTCTTGATCCACTGCTCGGAAAACGATCTGGAATCCCTTGATGCTCGAGTGGTAGCAGTCCCAGAAACAATCGGAGGAATGGGAACATTGCATTTCACTGACAACCGACAACTCCTGGCTTCTGCTGAGGAAGATCATGTGAAATGAACTGAAAGTTCCACAATGGATACCAGAACGGAGAGAGACTGGAGAGATTTTGTCAACAGCTGTTTCAAGGTCAAGACTTAACTTTTCAGTCTAAATGTATTTGTTGGGTTTTGAGTTGTATGTCAGGGGAATGTGTTGCTGCATATGCTTTGGCAGTTATTACACTTATAGTTATTTATACATGTAGACATAGTTATATCCAGTCAGTCGCTTATGTCTTTTTATGCTTTTCTGATTTCTCAGTTGATGCTGAGCTTTTTCCTCAGCTACTATTAGTTCACATATTTAAGACAATGTTTTGTGAGATCTGACAGACGCTTGGTTTTGTTTGTGTCGCTTTTTGATCATGAAGGTTTCTTGATGCTGATCTGTGTCGTCATATTGTCTTCTCTCTCACAGCCTATAGTTGAGATAGCTGTGATCCAGTGTGCAGCTGAGGTCAAAGGTCATCATCCAAGGCCTTTTGTCATTCACTGTCTCAGGTTGGCTCCTCTTGATTTATTTACTATTTCAGTCAGATAAGAACATGTGACTAAAACTGGATGTGAATGGATGGAGAGAAGCTGTGATGAAGAAAATTATTTGATTCTCCACCAAGATCAGTGTTTTGATATTCAACTTGTTTTGATACAGGTTTAAACCACTTCATGAAATTTTCTGTGTACGTGTGTGTGTGTGTGTGTTGTGTGATTGTGTGTATGGTGTGTGTGTGTGTGTGTGTTTGATTGTGTGTAGTTGATATAAGTGTGATTCAGTGTGAGACTGAGGTCAAAGGTCATGTACAAGCCTCTTGTCATTAATCGTACCAAGTTGGCCCTCTTGATTTATTTACTGACCCAAAGAAAATGTGATTATAACTGGATATGAATGGATGGTGAGAAGAGGTGATGGATAAAGTAATTTGATTTCAAACAAGATCATATTTTTTTCTTTTTAACTTGTTTTATACATTTTCATTGGACATAAAAGCTTACACAGTGGTGTTCAATCCACCTGATTAAACTGTTCCTGTGTGTGTGTGTGTGTCTGTGTGTGTGTGTGTGTGTGTGTGTGTGTGTGTGTGTGTGTGCAAAGTGCTGCATGGTGTGTGTGTGTATGTGTGTGTGTGTGTGTGTGTGTGTGTGTCCTCAGTGAACTGTGGTATCAGTCTCTCTGTAGAAGCTTCCAGCTGCAGCAGCCAGTTCAGTTTTCTTCAGTCTGACTGAGGGAGGTTTTGTACGATGCTTTTTCACTGTGTGAACACAGCTTTGACTGTTGGGATAGTGGAAAACCTGACAGTAGTAAACTGCTGCAGACCTTTCAGCCTGGACTCCACTGATGGTCAGAGGAAGTCAGAGTTTGATCCACTGCCTGTAAAACGATCTGGAATCCCTGATGCTCGAGTGGTAGCAGCCGTAAATAAGTAGTTTAGGAGTTTTCTCCATCTCTGTTGGTACCAGGCTAAATAGTGTTTGTTGCTAGCCACATAAAACATCCTGACTGGTCCTAGTACATTTGATGGCGACGGAGCCTCCCAGAGCAGAGCTCACTGCCCAGGCTGAGTCACTGTGACCTGGCCTCTGGACTCCTGAGGACACAGAGACAGAAACATGAAGCAAAGGCCACGGTTTTGTCGGCTTGATTTCAGAGGGACTTGACGCTGATAGAGGAGAGGAGTTGACTTCCTCTGGACTTCATTTCCAGAAGCAGCAGCAGAGGAGAGTCCAAGGATGAGGACGGAGGTCAGCGCTTCATCTTCTTTGATGAGGAGGATTTCTGTGGCTTCTGTTGTCAAGTGAAGGACAGCTGTCAGTCATCGGGTCTTCAACTCTCAGGACTATAAACTCTCCCAGAGCACTGGAGCATGGTGCTGCTGATGCAAAGTGGTTTCTATGGAAATGCTCTGACTGACTCCAGCAGGGACTTGATCACTCTTGATCATGCTGTTTATCAATGGATCAATCAGTTGATCGGGGTATTGGATCAGATGTGGTAATACTTGTTTTCATGAAGTTTGGTTTTTATTTTTTTGATTTTTTCCAAATGTCTTTCTGACATTTAATTAGTTTTACTACAAAAAGCTTTTATCTTTCTTTAAAAATAACATAATGTATGAAAAAAATGACATTTATAAAAATTGTGTTACTGTGTTTTTCTTAAAAACCATTTGAAAAAGTTTTTAAAAACAGACTCAGTTTGGAGAGCTTGTTTGTTTCAGAGCCAGAGAGCCGTGTCTCTCTCACAGTGAGAGGTTTTTGCACGACGACGGCTCAATGAGTTTGTATCACTGTGGTACACGCTTTTGGTGGAGGAACCAGACTGATGTTGAAGTAAGTCAAATGTTTAACAACTGCTTTTATTTCAGTGAACTATTTTTATATTTATTTCATTCATATTCAACATGCCAGGAAAATAGTCTCCTTTTCAGTGTTAATGTGTAATTTTTGAAGAAGTATTTTGCATGAAGATAAAGATCTTTGCTTTAGCAACAAGGATTTGAAACTAAAAAATAACTGTAAATGAATAGTAAAGGATCTCATTCAGAGGAGAAATCATTATTTGCAAATTTATATGTGAAGTTGAATATTGAGGGTTGGTAGGTTTAGTTCAGTCTGATAGGAGCCAGGAGAGCCGTGTCTCTCTACAGTGAGAGGTTTCTGCAATGACGGCTCAATGAGTTTGTATCACTGTGGTGGACTTTTGGGTGAGGAACCAGACTGGATGTTGAAGTAAGTTTCTGCACAAACACTAAATACAATAATGTAAGGTAACGTTGTAAATCCATTGTTTAAATGTTTGCAGCAGATAAAATGTTCTTTGTAAGGTTTTAGTGTTTATGTTGGGATTTCTCCTCCTCATCATGGAGATGAACTCAGAGCAGCTTTTACTCAACTTTTTTCTTACACATTCCTGTCATGCTGAAGTTTAAGCTGAGCTGTAGAGAAGATACAACTTCAGTTCTCTTTTTAAATATATTTTCTAAGAATCATTTTGTTTTTAAATCTCATCGATGACTAATATTAAGTTGAATTAAGATTCACTTCATTCAGATGAAATAGAACTCTAATGAGGACTTAAGATGGGGATTTGAAAAGGTTAGAAAATCTGTAATCCCTTTATTGTGTTATTATACATTGTTTCAGTGCAGTTTGAATCTGCTTCTTCGCTTGCTAAACGATGATTGAATTCCACATGAAGCGCATTTGACGTGTTGTCGGATTATTTTATGTATTTTTAAATGTTTCTGAAAACTAAAGTAATGCAAACTAAAAGATTTGTGATAATTGTTTGGATAAAATGATTTAAATGTTTCCTTTTGTTTTCTTTCCAGTGCAGTTTGATGTATTTCAGTTCAAACTGTACAATGGTTCTCTCTTAGCTGATATGCATGAGAGACTTCTTCAAGGGAAGTGAAACAATGTGTGAGTGAGTGACTGGTGGAGCAGAAAAAACATCTGGCAGAAACTCCCAAAGGCAGAAAAATCAACTCTCACAAAGAAAAGGTGTCCCAGTGTCTGGTGTTTGATTGACAGCTGTGTGTGGCCCCTGTCTAATAAGCTGATTGGCTGCCTCCTAGGTGATGCCTGCTGGCCCACCCTGGACTGCAAGGCTGCCCTCCTCCAGCGTGGGAGCTGAAACCAGGGAAGGCCACGCTCATGCCTGGTCACCAAGGGCTTCCCCTCAGACTGAGTCTGGCCTGAAGGTGGACGATTTGCAGCAGCAGCAGCAGCAGCAGCAGCTGGGAGGGGAGAGCAGCAGCCCCGGGGTGCTGGAGAAGGATCTGACCGGTGCCACAGCTGGAGCAGCACCCTGAGGCTCCCCTTGCAGCACCTGAAAAGTGGAAGAAGTTGTGGGCTCTGTGACCTGTGAGGCCACCCAGGGGCTCCCCAGACTCTGGTCTCAGAGACACTTGATCGATGAGGAGACCAGTGTTCCCTGTTCTGACCTGGACTCACTTCTGGGACCCTCTGCTACTGGTTTTACTTCTGCAACTGCTCTCTTTCTCTGGAAACACTCTCTCTCTCTCCTCTCCTCTCTCTCTCTCTCTTTTCTCTCATTATACATCTTTACTGATTAATGTGCTCTTTGCTTGTTGTGTATTGATGATGGTTTTTAATAGTTCTAGACAATAAATATTTTTTCAAATACTGGTTTCCTCGTAGGTTTCCATTCTTATGACTGACACGTGTTTACGCCCCTTTTTGCCATGTATTTCCATAGCAGAACATTGGTTAGAACAACACATGAAGCTGGCACAATATGAAGAAATGAACCTTTTTTAATGCACTTCTTCATCTTCTTAACGATCTGGGGAAAAATCTTTAGATATTGATCACACCAGGAACAAACTTTGCCTGACCCCACTGCACTGCCAAGATCACATCACAATGCAAATCACTGACCTGAACTCTGGCTCATGTCCATGCATGCCTTGACAAAGCAACAGGACTCTTGCATTTCAGCCAGTCCGTGGTCAGGCTGTGCACGTGGCTCCTGAAGGCCTCACGCACTCGGCCCCGCCCATGTTGATTCTCAACTGCTCCTGGATCTGTCAGTCAGCTATGTCTTGGCGCTTTCTGATTTCAGCTCAGATACCATTAGTCTCACATATTTGCTAAGTTCTTGCAGACCTGAGATCGCCTGGGTTTTGTGCCGCCTCATGCTTGATCTGTGTCGCCATTTCATAGCTGGATTCTCAGGCTGGCCTTTTATCAGTCAACTGACAGAATGTAGCCTGAAACTGCACGGCGCTGCGTGTGTGTGTGTGTAACTGCACGCTCCCAGCTGCAGCCAGTCTCAGTCTGAGTTTGCACGACGCCACTGTGTCAACAGATTCTACTGCCGAGACAGTGAAACTGACAGGCACTGCTGCACTTTCAGCCTGATTCTCCACTGATGGTCAGAGCCTGATCCACTGAACTCCTGATGCTCGAGTGGCAGGCTCCTGAGAAACATGAAGCAGCTCTTGTCGGGCTTGAGGATTCTTGATCAGCCTGATTCTGGGACTCTTTACCTGTTCAACTCTCAAACTTCCTCCCATGGTGTTGCTGATGCAAGTGGCTCTATGAAATGCTCTGATTGACTTCCAGCAGGATTCTGATCATGCCATTTTTTATGTTCCCATTAACTTTCATTTTAGAATTCTGTTTTCACATACATTTGAAGTGCTGTTGTAAATGTCTTAATCTTGTAATAATATTCAGGAAAATAAGATGAATTCCCAACTTAGTAGTTAGTTTGGATTCTTGATTGAAAGTTTTCTTGACATATTACATAAACTGAAACCAGAATGCTTGTCAGTGAACTCATATTTATGAGGGTAGTTTCCTCTCAGTACTGAGAAAGTTGATCACAAATTATCGATAGTAAGCATAAACGGTAAAAATGAATAGGTACTTTCATTTGGATTTCCCACCAAACAGCTTCAAAGGTTGGTGTACTCCTGTAATGGGAGAATTTCAACAATTTCACAGTCCATTGAAGTCTAGGCTTGGCGTTTCTTACAGACAGTACAGAATGTGCAGTGAGTAATGCAAAAAGTCCCCAAAATCCACGCAGTAGAAAGAATAGATAAATTTCTCCCATTGACAGTTGGCTTCTGATTACACAGATGGGTCAAATAACTACTAATTCTGCTTTGTTTATCATCTCAGACATTCAGCGATTCCAACTTTGCTAACTGTTCTTTCCTTTACTTTACAAAGGCTAAAATCTTGAGTTTTCAACTATATTATTTGAGTATGGTAAAATGTGGATCCAAATAATGCAAAGATTGTTGCATTACTAAATGGATGAGAGAAGTTAAAGCAACCTTAATGCCTTGATCAGTTTTAATAAGGAAATTTTGTGATGTTGAACATCTATTTAACAAATTTTGTTTCAGCCATCCACAAGGCAGGTGTCCAGTTCACTGATCCACTCAGTCCTTCCCATCCCATCAAACGAGGAACCAGACTGTCCTCTCACGATCCTGCCATCTTCAACCGCTCCAGTCACACACTTCACTGGGTCCCAGGCTGAGCCCTGACTTTTCAAAACTTTGTTAAAATGTCAATCTCATCCTGACACTGAACAGAAACCTTCTTGATGTCAAACCCAGTCTGAGTTTTGTGATATCACAGAGGTTGATTTGGTCCTGCACTGAGGTTTTTGAGCAGTTTTTCCTCGCCAGCTGGGTTTTGTTGTTGTTGTTGTTGTTTGTTCTTCCTTTCAACCTGCAGTTTCAGTTCAACAATCATACCTGAAACTGCAGCCTGACTCCACTGATGGTCAGATCCACCGTCCTGTCAATCCTGACCTGTTCACGATTGATCAAACCTCACCTTCCCAACGTCCTCATGCCTCGATGCAGCCCTGACTTCTTTTTTTTTTTTTTTTTTTTTTTTTTTTTTTTGTTTAATTGAAAGACTTTTATTTTGCGTCATGTCCATAAAATAAAAAGTCTTCTTCCTTTTTTTTCCTGTCTCTGTTCATCAGATACATCAATGACCAAGACCAGTTAAACGGTTGATACAGTGGCAAAGATGCAAAACTGTAGCTCAAATATTGACACGAGAACAGGAAGCAGGAAGACTAGTAGATTTGAAGCCTGATATAATGGGTAGTGTTTGAATAGAGTATTAAGATGAGTTAGTTGTTAAGTCTGCTCTAAGACTGCAAACTAAACGGAGACATGGGTATATTCCACGACAGCACTTATTCATAACGTAACTGATCGAAATGCTAATAACTAAAACAAACTTATTTAAAAGTTGCTGTTCAAACCGCTGTTGAAATATGCTGCAAAACAGATCTTAATGTGGAGGTGCTGTCATGTCTCTGTGCCCCCAGACCAAGAACAGCCTGGCAGCAGAGGCAGAGACCTTCCCTTTCTAAAGTCTTTGAATCCAGCCTCGCCTTCCAATCAGAGAAGGCCAGTCAGGCTGCATCAGCTGAGACGTACACATGACGAGGACGCAGGTGAGGGGCTGAGCGGAGCGTAACACAGCAGGGAGAGGGACGGTTGGGAGGTGAAGTGGCTTGCTGAAGTTCATGCTACCAATTGGTTTGATTTTACAGAACTGCACATTGTAGCTGCAGGCACATGTAGTGTAAGTCGCTAGCACCTACTTGCACATCACCATAAACTGTATTTATATGTAAATAAGAATCAGTGAAATAGAGGAATACCATTATTTTGGCTTTAGCCCACATCTGGATCAGGAACTAGAGCTGGTTTCAAGCCCCACTTAATTTTAAATGCACAGAATGTAAAAGTGCACCGCACACTACCTGTAATCTTCAGCCAAGCAATCGTCTCCTACTTCGTCATTTATTCACCGATTACTTTTTCATGACAGTAAGATTTTAATTGAAACCTCTTCACATCAATCAATGAAATCAAGTAATAAGGTGCCAGTAACAATAAAGTCCTGCTGGAGTCAGTCAGAGCATTTCCATAGAGAGCCACTTTTGCATCAGCAGCACCATGCTCCAAAGTGCTCTGGGAGCGATAGTCCCGAGAGTTGAAGACTGGATGACTGACAGCGTCCTTCATGACAACAGAAGCCACGGAAATCCTCCCCATCAAGAAGATGACGCTGACCTCCGCCCTCATCTGGATTCCTCTGCTGCTGTCACAGGTAAAGTCCAGAGAATCCAACCTCTACTCTATCAACGTCCGCCCCTCTGAAATCAAGTCGACAAACCGCGGACGCTGTTTCATGTTTTCTGTCTCTTGTGTCCTCAGTATCCAGAGGCCAGGTCACAGTGATTGTGCCTGGAGCAGTGAGTTTCTGTTTCTGGGAGGTTCGCCATCAAATGTGACCAGTCAGGATGTTTATAGTGTTCTAACCGCTAGCTTCTGGAAAATAACAGAGAGAGATTTTGAGAAACTCTAACCATTTTATTTACTTTTGCTACCACTCGAGCATCAGGGATTCCAGATCGTTTTTACAGGGCAGTGGATCAAAGTGCCTGACTTCACTCTTGGGACCCCATCAGTGAGTCCAGGGCTGAAGGATGCAGTAGTTTACTACTGTCAGAGTGAACACTATCTCAACAGTCTGTAGGTTGTTGACACAGTGAAAAAAGTGTCGCAGATAAAAACCTCCTCAGTCAGACTGAAGAGAAAACTGAATCATGGTTGCTGCAGCTGGAAGCTACTGCAGAGACTGATACAAATTGACTGAGGACACATATACACACACACAAACACACACAATCACACACACACACACACACACACACACAACAAAAAATCAGTGACATGAAGTGGATTAAACATTTCTCCATTTTTTTTCTTTGAAGATCAACAAACATTTATCAAAACAAATTTAACAACAAAAACTCATTTTTGTGGAAATCAAATAACTTTCTTCACCACATGTTCTCACCCATCTTATCACATCAGTTATAATCACATGTTCTTACTCAGATTTTCCAAATTAATCATGAGGAGCTTACCTGTTAAAGATAAATGGCTTGTTCATGACCTTTTGACCTCATACTTGAATCACAGGTTTTTCCACTGTTAAAAGAGAATATGAAGCAAACCTAGATTTCTGCTAACTTCACCTACTTCCAAGGTGCATGGGAAAAGTGTAAAAGTGTGATGAGGCAGCTCCAACAACTTTGGTAAACATAAGAATAGGCTTTATGTCAGACCTTGCTGTCTTCATCAGGTTGATGATGACAAACAAACAGAGAACAAAACTAAACAACAACAACCACAACAACAATTCAAAACCCCCACAAACAACAACTGAGGAAAAAACTGCTCAAATCTTGTAAACTCTTTTCTCAGGTTGAATTTAATATTTCCTGATCAGAGAATGAAAGCTGCAATAATCACTTTTGAAAAATTTTTGAATACATGCCTTGGATTCTAAAGAAAAGCAAAGTTCATTCCTGAACCATTCACCACAAACCACAGAGGTAAAAAATAAAAATAGATTTCTCATATAATGTAGTATGAAATATTTTCTAGGTCATGCATCACTAAACTCGATCAGATTCCTCAAACCTCCACTACATTACACTTCTGTTTGGCTTAAGGTGTCTCCACAGCACAGCAGGTGATTGACACGTTAATGCTGCTTGCTCTTATGTGTGTCCCGATCCTTAGAAAAACCCAAAGTAGGTAGAAGTTACTGCAGAGACTGATACAGGCTCACTGAGGACACACACACCCAAGATTTTTGTTAAAGTTTACATAGATCAGTCAGTGTATCTGACTTTATAGAAGCTAATATACATTTATCTAAATTTAATTACAAATGTCCATTAGACATGTTTGGCATCTCAGGGATAATTTCATTCACACCTTCAAATAAATCAGCCTCTATACCGATAGGACTTCCTATTGTACATCACAAAAACCCTCATCTTCCCTTTCTTCTTTCTGCACTTATTAAACTGATCAGACATAAGCAGGTTTTGCTGGCCTCTCCCATCCATTTTAAAAAGTGCAACAAATCTTTTACATTGTTTGGATCCATTTTACCATACTCAGGTAATATAGTTGAAACTCAAGATTTTCGCTTTTGTAAAGGAAAGGAAAGGGAAAGACAAGTTGTAAAGTTGGAATCATTTTTCCAGATGTCTGAGTTGATAAACAAAGCTCTTTCTTATCTTTAAGCAGAATGAATTTGTTATTTTGTTATTACATCTTTTCATTTCCCCACAATCAGAGTAGCTATTTCACAGTGTATAAATTATATGTTACCGGTGCCGGGGGAACATCTGTATTTCTTTTCTAAACGTGGATTTGGGGACTTTGCATTACTCACTGCACATTCTGTACTGTCTGTAAAAACATAAACCTAGACTTGGTAAGACAATGAAAATTGTTGAAATTTCTCCCATTACAGAATTCACACCAGCCTTTGAAGCTGCTTTGGTGGAAATCAAATGAAGTTTATATTCTAAATTTTTACCGCTTATGCCCCTTTATATCTTCTCGCTGATAATTTGAACAGTCAACTTTCTCAGCAATTGAGGGGGAAAGTTCAATCTCATGATATGTTGAGGACAGCTACAGTTCACTGACTCTGTGTGTTTGCATATGCCCTGCCTCTGCTCCTGAGACGCCAAGAGGCCAGTGTTGATCAGTGGCTGTCCGTCGTACAAAACCTCTCTCACCTCTCTGACTTTGACACAAAACTACCTCAAAAAAAACGTGGATTCTCAGTTTCCCAGTTTATGTGATAATCCGGTTTAAGTTTTAAAATTGGTTGACAGATTTGTATAAATTATTTAAAGTTTTTTTGTTAAATATCTGCAACATCAACTTACAAAATTTATTTTTCTTTTTAATCACAGAAATTGAAATAAAAATTTTAAAGAAAAACCACCAATAAATCATAAATAAATGATGATCACAGACAATATATTTATTGTAGATTATGTCCTATATAACAATGATGATGTCTGTTAGTAAATTAATGGGAATTTACAAAATATCATCCAAGAAAATCCTTTTCAATCAAAACTCATGTCAAAAACTGATAACTAACTACTAAAGTTATGAAATTCATCTATTTTCATAATATTATTTTCTAGAAAGATTAAAGACATTTTTTTAACAACACATCAAAAATATGTGAAAACAAATTCTAAAAAAGTTTTTGAGTATTACGTGAAAAAGAAAACTACATAAAATAAACACTGACATGTCCTGATCAACTCTTTTTTGATCCATTGATAAACAGCATGCGATCAGAGTGATCCAAGTCCCTGCTGGAGTCAAAGGTCAGGCGGCATTTCCATAGGAGAGCCACTCTTGCATCAGCAGCACCATGCTCCGAAGTGCTCTGGGGAGGTTTTATAGTCCTGAGAGTTGAAGACTGATGACTGACAGCTGTCCTTCATGACAACAGAAGCCACAGAAATCCTCCTCATCAAGAAGATAGACGCTGACCTTCTGGTCCTCATCTGGACTCTCTCTCTCTGCTGCTGCTTCACAGTGTAAAGTCCAGAGAATCCAACTCCTCTCCTTCTATCAACGTCCGTCCCTCTGAAATCAAGGTTTTGACTGAAAACCGTGATCGCCAGTTTCATAAGCTTTCTGAGTTCTCTGTGTCCTCAGAGTCCAGAGGCCAGGTCACAGTGACTCAGCCTGAGAGCAGTGAGGGTCTTGCTCTGGGAGGTCTGTCAGCTACATCAAAATGTAGGACCAGTCAGCTTGAGATGTTTATGTGGGCGCGGCAACAACCCCTGCTTTAGCCTGGTACTAACAGAGAGAGACGGAGAACTCCTAAACTACTTTATTTACCTTGCTACCACTCGAAAGCATCAGGGATTCCAGGTCGTTTTACAGGCAGTGGATCAAAGTCTGACTTCACTCTGACCATCAGTGGAGTCCAGGCTGAAGATGCAGCAGTTGGTACTACTGTCAGAGTTTTTCAACACTATATAAACAGCTGGTGGTTGTTGACACAGTATGAAAAAGCCGTCACAGACAAAAAACCTCCCTCAGTGCAGGACTGAAGAGAAACTGAACTGGCTGCTGCAGCTGGAAGCTACTGCAAGAGACTGATACAGTTCACTTTGAGGATACAAAACAGACACACACACACATTGTCACACACTGAAATTGTGTAAGAAAAACCTATACTTTTAGTAACCTATGCACCAAAAGTACAGTAAATTTTGAAGTAACTAATCAATTAACGTGGAGCATAGAGGCTCATAATAAAGGACATGCAAAGTTAGAATAGGGGAATATTAATGTTGAGTAGAAATATTTTCACTAAATAAGACAACATTGATCGATACATAAATATATACAAATACATTACATGCAAAGCAGAAGACGCACTATAAAAAGCACATAAAGATAGATAAATCACATAATAAAAGACCCTCATGCAGGTATTCTGAGGACAGACAGGCAGTAGTAAGACAGCGATCGGAAAATAGTGAGATATCAAGGCAAGTACGCAACCAGATGACGGAGGACAGCAAGGAGCAATAGTTTAGTGCTGACAGAGATACCGCTTAATTAACGATTTTTTAAAATGAGCTCCAGATAAATACTATGGAGTCCAGTGCCTTTTATATTTATCAGACAGATTGAAACTCTTGTTCAGCTGTAAAACAGAGACTGCAGACTGACCGAAAGGCTTTTATTTCACTGAGATAATAATACAGTCCACTCTTTGCTAGAGCTTTTAAAAAACTAAAACTGATATATAGTTGTTCTTATGTTGAGGACCATCTGAGCAGAGGAGAGAGCCAAACGAACGCAATCTTGTACATAAAGACAGACACTCTACATATTTGATCAAGTTCCCAACCCAGCAATCTACAATTCTTCGTAGTGTTTGACCACATGATGAAAAATGTACTTGATTTCTTGTCAAGGGTTTCTAAGATTTTGTTTCTTCAAGCACTGCAAACTTTTGAGGAGTAGTGCTGCGATCCTGAGACTAAGCTGCTGTAGAACAGTTATTAATATGGAAAAAATAACCACTGAAGGCATGTTCATGATAGCTGTAGTTTCTGTTGACATGTAATGTTGAATTCATACAGTGAAAAAATTGCCAAAATTGATGAAACTACCTCAAAATCTAGTTTGAAAAAACTCAAGACCAATTTGGAGGTTGGGGTATTTCTCCCATGTCAGGTCAGTCACTGTTCATTAGGACACTGACATGGAATGTCAAATAAAATAATAACCTTGGATAGATGTTGGAAAATAATTTGGCTTTGTTGGAGCATAACACGTTAAGCGATCTGTGCTGGGGTCGGACACCATCCTGGACATCAAGGTGGAGATGATGAAGGTCAAATCTTTTTCACCCCTGCATAACTTTCAGGATCATTTAAATAGTGGACTCTCTCAGCACTGATAAAACACCTCATGATATGTTGAGGACAGCTACAGGTTCACTGACCTGTGTGTTCAAAAGTGATATGTGTCCTGCCTCTCTGGTCCCAGACATCAAGATGTCACATGTTCTCACCATCTATTCACATCCAGTTATAATTCTACATGTTCTTATCAGGATTTTCCTAATTAATCAAGAGGTTTTCAACCTGTTAAAAGGATAAATGGGCTTGTTCATGACCTTTGATCGTGATATAGTCTGTGAGACCAGTGTGAGACCAGCACCTGGTTTAGGATACCACAGGAAAACAGAGGCACTGTTGAGCTTTACTGACACAGTTTTCAGATGTGACCCTGATTACAAATTGTTACCATCATTAATTAATAAAGTCATGAGCTAAAATGACCACATTCTTGGTGTCTCTCACTGAGACAGACTCTGTCTCTGTAGTTGAAGTAGATCTCCTGTCATCATTCCAGAGAAAAACATATGACAAGAGTTATTCTATTTAATAATTTACATGGACATTACTTATTTGATAAAATGGTGTTTACTGATTTTAAACATTATAAACTCTTTCATTTAGATCTTTGTTGAATCCATCTTCTGAAAATCGAATATACCTGCAGAATGATCTCAGATAGAAGACATCGTATATCACTTGATGCTGATGATATCCTGCTTTACATTTCTCATCCTGAAAAGACGCTTTTCAAGTTTTCATCCAGTCTGGTTCCTCCACCAAACTTGCAAAACAGTGATACAAACTCATTGAACCGTCGTACAAAAACCTCACACTGTAGAGAGACACGGCTCTCTGGCTCTGAAACAAACAGATTCACCAAAAAAAATATGTAAATTTATCGTCTTTGTGAGGTAAAAGATCAAACTGTCAGAATTCTTCATAAATACACAGAAAAGTATTAACTTTTAATTTTTAAATATCTCAGCATTAATAATTTCTGTCAAAATAAAATAAAGACATAAAATTGATTTCTTCAGTGACAAATGACTTTGTTGAAATTTCAGTCTGAGGGGGACATTGATTTATTTGATAGTGAAATTAGTGGGAGTTTTGTGACAAACGGCATTTTGAAAGAACATTTCTCCACTTTAATTTGAGCAAGTTCACAAAGAAGTGAGCATTAACACATTTCTAATTAATGTGCTGAAATTGTGACTGATCCATTGATAAACAGCATGATCAGAGTGATCCAAGTCCCTGCTGGAGTCAGTCAGAGCATTTCCATAGAGAGCCACTTTGCATCAGCAGCACCATGCTCCAGTGCTCTGGGAGAGTTTATAGTCCTGAGAGTTGAAGACTGGATGACTGACAGCTGTCCTTCATGACAACAGAAGCCACAGAAATCCTCCTCATCAAGAAGATGACGCTGACCTCCGTCCTCATCTGGACTCTCCTCTGCTGCTGTTTCACAGGTAAAGTCCAGAGAATCAAACTCGTCTCCTCTATCAACGTCCGTCCCTCTGAAATCAAGCCGACAAAACCGTGACGCTGCTTCATGTTTCTGTCTCTGTGTCCTCAGAGTCCAGAGGCCAGGTCACACTGACTCAGCCTGGAGCAGTGAGCTCTGCTTTGGGAGGCTCCGTCGCCATCAGATGTAGGACCAGTCAGGATGTTTATGGTTCTAACCGTTTAGCCTGGTACCAACAGAGATATGGAGAAACTCCTAAACTACTTATTTACTTTGCTACCACTCGAGCATCAGGCATTCCAGGTCGTTTTACAGGCAGTGGATCAAAGTCTGACTTCACTCTGACCATCAGTGGAGTCCAGGCTGAAGATGCAGCAGTTTACTACTGTCAGAGTTTTCACGTTATCAACAGTCAATATGTGTTGACACAGTGAAAAAGCGTCGTACAAAAACCTCCCTCAGTCAGACTGAAGAGAAACTGAACTGGCTGCTGCAGCTGGAAGCTACTGCAGAGACTGATACAGTTCACTGAGGACACATACAAACAAACACACACACACACACACACACACACACACACACACACACACACACACACACACACACACACACACACACACACACACCATCCAAATACAGTGACATGAAGTGGATTAAACATTTCCCCATTTTTTCTTTGAAGACCAAGAAAAACATTTATCAGAACAAATTTAACAACAAAAATTCATTATTGTGGAAATCAAATAACTTTCTTCATCACATGTTCTCACCATCTTATCACATCCAGTTATAATCACATGTTCTCATTAGATTTCCAAATTAATCATGAGGAGCCAACCTGTTAAAGATAAATGGCTTGTTCATGACCTTTGACCTCATAGTGGATCACAGGTTTTTCCACTGTTAAAAGAGAATATGAAGCAAAGTAGGGATTTCTGCTACAACTTCACCTACTTCCAAGGTGCATGGAAAAGTGTAAAAGTGTGATGAGGCAGCTCCAGCAACACTGGTAACATAAGAATATCTTTATGTCAGACCTTGCTGTCTTCATCAGGTTGATGATGACAAACAAACAGAGAACAAACTAAACAACAACAACCATAACAACACAAAAAACCCCACAAACAACAACTGAGGAAAAAACTGTGCTCAAACTTGTAAACTCTTCTCAGGTTGAATTTAACATTTTCTGATCAGAGAATGAAAGCCGCAAATAATCACTTTGAAAATTTTTGAATACATAACGTGACTTAAAGAAAAGCAAAGTTCATTCCTGAACCATTCCCCCACAAACACAGAGGTAAAAATAAAAACACATTTCTCCTATAATGTAGTATGAAATATTTTTTAGGTCATGGACTAATCTGATCAGATTCCTCAAACCTCCAATTACACTTCTGTTTCAAGGTGTCTCCACAGCACAGCAGGCGATTGACACGTTAATGCGTTTGCTCTACGTGTCCCGATCCTGTAGAAAAACCCAAAGTAGCTAGAAGCTGCTGCAGAGACTGATACAGTTCACTGAGGACACACACACCCAAGATTTTTGTTAAAGTTTACATAGATCAGTCAGTGTATCTGACTTTACAGAAGTTAATATACATTTATCTAAATTTAATTACAAATGTCCATTAGACATGTTTGCATCTCAGGGATAATTTCATTCACACCTTCAACAAATCAGCCTCTATACCGATGACTTCCTATTGTACATCACAAAAACCCTCATCTTTCCTTCTTTCACTTATTAAACTGATCAGACATTAAAGCAGGTTTGCTGGCTTCTCCCATCCATTTTAAATGTGCAACAAATCTTTTACATTGTTTGGATCCACATTTTACCATGCTCAGGTAATATAGTTGAAACTCAAGATTTTCGCCTTTGTAAAGGAAAGGAAAGACAAGTTGTAAAGTTGGAATCATTTTTCCAGATGTCTGAGTTGATAAACAAAGCTCTTTCTATCTTTGGCAGAATGAATTTGTTATTTGTTATTATATCTGTCATTTCACAATCAGAGTAGCTATTTCACAGTGTATAAATTATATGTCAATGGGAGAACATCTGTATTTCTTTCTAAACGTGGATTTGGGGACTTTTGCATTACTCACTGCACATTCTGTACTGTCTGTAAAAACATAAACCTAGACTTGGTAAGACAATGAAAATTGTTGAAATTCTCCCATTACAGAATTCACACCAGCCTTTGAAGCTGTTTGGTGGAAATCAAATGAAGTTTTCTATTCTAAATTTTTACCATTCATGCCCCTTTATATCTTCGATAATTTGAACAGTCAACTTTCTCAGTACTGAGGGGGAAACACCTCATGATATGTTGAGGACAGCTACAGTTCACTGACTCTGTGTGTTTGCATATGTGTCCTGCCTCTCTGCTCCCAGACGTCAAGAGGCCAGTGTTGATCAGTGGCTGTCCGTCGTACAAAAACCTCTCACCTCTCTGACTTTGACAAAAACTACCTCAAAAAAACGCATTCTCAGTTTCCCAGTTTATGTAATAACTGGTTTAAGTTTTTAAATTTTTTTTGACAGATTGTGACAAATTATATAAAGTTTTTTTCTGAAATATTAAACATCAACTTACAAAATTTATTTTTATTTTAATCAAAGAAATTGAAATAAAATATTTTAAAGAAAAAAAAACCCAATAAATCATGCAAAATGTAAATAATGATCACAGACACATATTTATTTTAGATTATGTCCCATATAACAATGATGATGTCTGTTAGTGAATTAATGGGAATTTACAAAAATATCCTCCAAGAAAACTTTTCAATCAAAATTCAAGTCAAAACTGATAACTAACTACTAAAGTTATGAAATTCATCTTATTTTCATGAATATTATTTTTAAAGATTAAAGACATTTTTTTTAACAACACATCAAAATATGTGAAAACAAATTCTTAATGAAAGTTTTTGAGACACGTAAAAGAAAAACTACATAAAATAAACACTGACACGTCCTGATCAACTCTTTGATCCATTGATAAACAGCATGATCAGAGTGATCCAAGTCCCTGCTGGAGTCAGTCAGAGCATTTCCATAGAGAGCCACTTTGCATCAGCAGCACCATGCTCCAGTGCTCTGGGAGAGTTTATAGTCCTGAGAGTTGAAGACTGGATGACTGACAGCTGTCCTTCATGACAACAGAAGCCACAGAAATCCTCCTCATCAAGAAGATGACGCTGACCTCCGTCCTCATCTGGACTCTCCTCTGCTGCTGCTTCACAGGTAAAGTCCAGAGAATCCAACTCCTCTCCTCTATCAACGTCCGTCCCTCTGAAATCAAGCCGACAAAACCGTGACGCTGCTTCATGTTTCTGTCTCTGTGTCCTCAGAGTCCAGAGGCCAGGTCACAGTGACTCAGCCTGGAGCAGTGAGCTCTGCTCTGGGAGGCTCCGTCGCCATCAAATGTAGGACCAGTCAGGATGTTTATGTCTATAACAACTACCACCGTTTAGCCTGGTACCAACAGAGAGACGGAGAAACTCCTAAACTACTTATTTACTATGCTACCACTCGAGCATCAGGGATTCCAGGTCGTTTTACAGGCAGTGGATCAAACTCTGACTTCACTCTGACCATCAGTGGAGTCCAGGCTGAAGATGCAGCAGTTTACTACTGTCAGAGTTTTCACTATCCCAACAGCAAAGCTGTGTTGACACAGTAAAAAAGAGTCGTACAAAAACCTCCCTCAGTCAGACTGAAGAGAAACTGAACTGGCTGCTGCAGCTGGAAGCTACTGCAGAGACTGATACAGTTCACTGAGGACACACACACACACACACACACACACACACACAGAGTTTAATCAAGTGGATTGAACACTACTGTTGCTTTTATGTCCAATGAAAATGTATAAAACAAGTTAAAAGAAAAAATATGATCTTGTTTGAAATCAAATTACTTTATCCATCACCTCTTCTCACCATCCATTCATATCCAGTTACAATCACATTTTCTTTGGGTCAGTAAATAAATCAAGAGGAGCCAACCTGAGACAGTGAATGACAAAAGGCCTTGTGATGACCTTTGACCTCAGCTGCACACTGGATCACAGCTATCTCAACTATAGGCTGTGAGAAGAAAATATGACGACACAGATCAGCATCAGAAACCTTCATGATCAAAGACGACACAAACAAAACCCAAACGTCTGTCAGATCTCACAAAACTTTGTCTTAAATATGTGAACTAATAGTATCTGAGGAAAAGCTCAGCATCAACTGAAATCAGAAAAAGGCAAAAGACATAAGCGACTGACTGGATATAACTATATCTACATGTATATATAACTATAAGTGTATAAACTGCCAAAGCATATGCAGCAACACATTCCCCCTGATATGCAACTCAAAAACCCAACAAATACATTTAGACTGAAAGTTAAGTCTTGACCTTGGAAACAGCTGTTGACAAAATCTCTCCAGTCTCTCTCCGTTCAGTATCCGTTGTGGAACTTTCAGTTCATTTCACATGATCTTCCTCAGCAGACGGAGTTGTCCGGTTGTCAGTGAAATGCACATGTTCAAATTCCCATTCCTCCGAGTGTTTCTGGGACTTCTTGTCCACGTTGACCTGGAAGTTAAAAAAATCAACAGGGCAAACTCCATCTGCTGAGGAAGATCATGTAATTTGGTCCAAAGCTCCAGAACTGCTAGTAAGTGGAGCTTGTGTTGAAATGGTTTTGATGGTCAAGCTTGAACTTTCAGTCTCAACTTTTAAGTCAACATGGACGAGACGCTCTTGAAGTTCAGCATGAAAACCTTCAGGAAACTCACATTACTGCTCACAGCTGTTACTACACGGACTTGAGACAAAGAAATCTGTCCAACTGCGACTGATGATGACCTCCATCATCTCTCTACTCTGTCCCAGAGTTGGACCGAGTGTTACTCAAAGGCTGTGCTCAAGTACAAGTCCTGTCACTTTGTCAAAACAAGCATTCAGGTAAAAGTATTCATCAAAGTATCTACTTGAGGTAAAGTACGACAGTATGGACTGAAAAAAACGACTTGAGTATCGAGTAATTTAATTAAACAAAAGAGAAAAAATACCAGCACACCACTGTCTTTTCCCTCGTCTTTTACTTGGTGTGGATATGACTGACATCATTTCAACCACACATGGTCTTCCTCAGGTAAAGAAGTGAACACACACCTGTGTGTATGATCGGCTTGTGATGAAATGTCACCTCGTCATCTCCTGTCTAGATCCTCTGCGACATATACACCAGGACAATATTCCCAGTCTGCATCTCTCACCTGTGATCACATGTGAATATTACATTAATATTATACTCTACTACTTACACCAATAAGTAAAGACATGTTTTAAATCACTGTCTGTGCTTGTTTTCTTCTATATTATATTATGATTTGGTAAATAAATCAGAAAATCAGAAATGCATGGACCATGACCAAGAGTGTCAACATGTTACAGTGTCTTTAAACTTTGTTAATTCCAGTAAACATGTCCCAGGTTCCAGGTCCCATCACAAAATGCAAATGTCCACTGCACACACCTGTAATCTCAACCAAGTATCGGCTCTACTCTCTTCACGATTTACTGATTACATTTTCATGAGAAAGGAAAAGTGCATTTGAATTCAGAACCTTTTTTTTCCCCTTCACATCAATCAATGAACAAGCAATATGGTGCCAGTAACAAATAAAAAGTCCCTCATATCCAGTTATAATCACGTTGTCTTTGGGTCAGTAAATAAATCAAGAGGAGCCAACTTGGTACAGTTAATGACAAGAGGCTTGTTCATGACCTTTGACCTCAGTTTTACTTATCTCAACTACACACAATCCCACACACACACACACACACACTCACAATTGATTGGTTAGATAACTTTCGTTCTTCTCTATCTGTAGACAACAAATGAACTTATCGTCAGATTCTTTAGAAAAGAAATGTTCTTTATCTCCATGAGCATTTTTCAATGAACCCTTGTTCTTCATTCTTGGCAGTAAGTGAGCAAGCAACGCTTCACGTGTAGCGTTCTTTCAGGTCAGACTACACCTTTGGTTTTTAATAGAATAAAAGCATTGCACATTAAATTCAGACGCAGTAGAAGAATTTACAAACTGAATAAAAGTCCCTCTAAAGATGTTGGTCTTCAGCTGCTTTTTACCACAGTTTCCTCAGATCTTTTGTCCAAAGAGTTCCAACGTTTTAAAGGTACAAACTCAAAGGCAAAGTGACCTTTACCTTTGAAGCCTGATGTGATGCGAAACCAAAAAGCTGTGATCGTAGCGGAGCAGGACAGAAAGGACAGACGTCCTTTCACACCAGCTCCTACCTGCTTTAGGATACCCCAGCTAAACAGGACACTGTGAGGCTGCACTGACACAGCTATCAGATGTGATGTCAACATGATCCCTAAAAAACAACATCACCTAATGCTAGAGAACACTAGTGACTGGACTGTGAGATAAACCTGGTCTCTGGGGATTTAATAGGTCAATGAAGAAACAGTTAACATGGCAACCTACGACAGCAGTTATTCTTGTGATCACATGTATGGAAACCCGTCATTTGATGAACACGTCTTTCTTTTTTTCTACATACACAGACTGTGTTGTCATTTCTTTCACTGAGCCTCTTGGCAAATAAACACTCTGTCATTTAAATGTTCCTGGTGTTGGAATCTCACTCACAGTCACGGTTTATCACTTGATGCTGACGATGTCCCGCTTTTCATTTCTAATCCAATATCTAAGATTTTCCCAGTCGTTAAAGTGTGAAGAAGTGCATTAAAAAAAGGTTCATTTCTTCATATTGTGGCTTCATGTGTTGTTCTAACCAGTGTTCCTGCTATGAAATACATGGCAAAGAAAAGAGGACGTAACACGTGTCAGTCATAAGAATGGAAACCACACGGAAACCAGTATTTGAAGAAATATTTATTGTCTAGAACTATTAAAACCATCATCAATACAACAAGCAAGAGCACATTAATGTAGAGATGTATAATGAGAGAAAGAGAGAGAGAGATAGGGAGAGGGAGAGAGAGAGGAAGAGGGAGAGAGAGAGGGAGAGGGAGAGAGTGTTTCAGAGAGAGAGCAGTTGCAGAGTAAAACCAGTAGCAGGGTCCAAGTGAGTCAGGTCAGAACAGGGAACACTGGTCTCTCGTCAGTGTCTCTGAGACCAGAGTCTGGGAGCCCTGGGTGGCCTCACAGGTCACAGAGCCCACCTTCTTCCACTGGTCTGCAGGGAGCCTCAGGGTGCTGCTCCAGCTGTAGCGGCCGTCCTTCTCCAGCACCCCGGGGCTGCTGCTCTCCTCCCAGCTGCTGCTGCTGCTGCTGCTGCTGCCGTCCACCTTCCAGGCCAGACTCCAGTCTGAGGGGAAGCCCTTGTTGGCCAGGCACATGAGCGTGGCCTTCCCCTGCTTCAGCTCCACGCTGGAGGGGGGCAGCACGGTCAGGGTGGGACGGGCATCACCTAGGAGACGCCAATCAGCTTATTAGACAGGGGCCACACAGCTGTCAATCAAACACCAGACACTGGGACACCTTTTCTTTGTGAGAGTTGATTTTCTCCTTTAAGGAGTTTCTGCCAGATGTTTTTTCTGCTCCACCAGTCACTCACTCACACATTGTTTCACTTCCCTTGAAGAAGCCTCTCATGCATATCAGCACAGAGAGAACCATCGTACAGTTTGACCTGAAATACATCAAACTGCACTGGAAACAAAACAGGGAAACATTTAAAATATTTTATCAAACATTAGGACCAATCTTTAGTTTGCATTACTTTAGTTTTCAGGGGAAACATTTAAAAATACATAAAATAATCCGACAACCGTCAAATGCTTCATGTGGAATTCAATCATCGTTTAGCAAACGAGAAACGGATTTCAAACTGCACTGGAAACAATGTATAACACAATAAAGGGATTACAGATTTTCTAACCTTTTCAAATCCCCATCTTTGTCCTCATTCTCTTCTATTTCATCTGAATGAAGTGAATCTTAATTCAACTTAATATTAGTCATCGATGAGGTTTGAAAAACAAAAATGAATCTTAGAACATATATTTAAAAGAGAACTGAAGTTGTATCTTCTCTACAGCTCAGCTTAAACTTCAGCATGACAGGAATGTGTAAAGAAAAGTTGAGTAAAGCTGCTCTGAGTTCACCTCCATGATGACGGAGGAGAAATCCCAACATAAACACTAAAACCTTACAAGAACATTTTATCTGCTGCAAACATTTAAACAATGGATTTACAACGTTACCTTACATTATTGTATTTAGTGTTTGTGCAGAAACTTACTTCCAACATCCAGTCTGGTTCCTCCACCAAAAGTCCACCACAGTGATACAAACTCATTGAGCCGTCGTACAAAAACCTCTCACTGTAGAGAGACACGGCTCTCTGGCTCTGTCAGACTGAACTAAACCTACCAACCCTCAATATTCAACTTCACATTTAAATGTGGAAATAACGATTTCTCCTCTGAATGAATCCTTTATATTCATTACAGTTAGTTTTCAAATCCTTGTTGCTAAAGCAAAGATCTTTATCTTCATGCAAAATAATTCTTCAAAAATTACACATTAACACTGAAAGGAGACTATTTTTCCTGGCATGTTAAATATGAACGAAATAAATATAGAAATAGTTCCTGAAATAAAGCAGTTGTTAAACATTTGACTTACTTCCAACATCCAGTCTGGTTCTCCACCAAAAGTCCACCACAGTGATACAAACTCATTGAGTGTACAAAAAAACCTCACTGTAGAGAGACACGGCTCTCTGGCTCTGTCTTTATATTCATTACAGTTAGTTTTCAAATCCTTGTTGCTAAAGCAAAGATCTTTATCTTCATGCAAAATACTTCTTCAAAAATTACACATTAGCACTGAAAGGAGACTATTTTTCCTGGCATGTTGAATATGAATGAAATAAATATAAAAATAGTTCCTGAAATAAAGCAGTTGTTAAACATTTGACTTACTTCCAACATCCAGTCTGGTTCCTCCACCAAAAGTCCACAGTGATACAAACTCATTGAGCCGTCGTACAAAAACCTCTCACTGTAGAGAGACACGGCTCTCTGGCTCTGAAACAAACAAGCTCTCCAAACTGAGTCTGTTTTTAAAACTTTTTCAAATGGTTTTAAACAAAAACACAGTAACACAATTTTATAAAATGTCATTTTTTCATACGTATGTTATTTTTAAAGAAAGATAAAGCTTTTGTAGTAAAACAATTAAATGTCAGAAAAGACATTATGAAAAATCAAAAAAAATAAAACCAAACTTCATGAAAACAAGTATTAACACATCCTGATCAATACCCCGATCAACTGATTGATCCATTGATAAACAGCATGATCAGAGTGATCCAAGTCCCTGCTGGAGTCAGTCAGAGCATTTCCATAGAGAGCCACTTTGCATCAGCAGCACCATGCTCCAGTGCTCTGGGAGAGTTTATAGTCCTGAGAGTTGAAGACTGGATGACTGACAGCTGTCTTTCATGACAACAGAAGCCACAGAAATCCTCCACATCAAGAAGATGACTCTGACCTCCGTCCTCATCTGGACTCTCCTCTGCTGCTGCTTCACAGGTAAAGTCCAGAGAATCCAACTCCTCTCCTCTATCAACGTCCGTCCCTCTGAAATCAAGCCGACAAACTGTGACGCTGCTTCATGTTTCTGTCTCTGTGTCCTCAGAGTCCAGAGGCCAGGTCACAGTGACTCAGCCTGGAGCAGTGAGCTCTGCTCTGGGAGGCTCCGTCGCCATCAAATGTAGGACCAGTCAGGATGTTTATGTGGCTAGCAACAAACACTTTTTAGCCTGGTACCAACAGAGAGACGGAGAAACTCCTAAACTACTTATTTACCGTGCTACCACTCGAGCATCAGGGATTCCAGGTCGTTTTACAGGCAGTGGATCAAACTCTGACTTCACTCTGACCATCAGTGGAGTCCAGGCTGAAGATGCAGCAGTTTACTACTGTCAGAGTTTTCACGCTATCAACAGTAAAGCTGTGTTGACACAGTGAAAAAGAGTCGTACAAAAACCTCCCTCAGTCAGACTGAAGAGAAACTGAACTGGCTGCTGCAGCTGGAAGCTACTGCAGAGACTGATACAGTTCACTGAGGACACACAAACAGACACACACACACACACACACACACACACACACACACACACACACACACACACACACACACACACACACACACACACACATACAGACACACACACACAAACACACACACACCGTACACAGAAAATTTCATGAAGTGGTTTCAACATGTATCAAAACAAGTTGAATATCAAAACACTGATCTTGGTGGAAATCAAATAATTTTCTTCATCACAGCTTCTCTCCATCCATTCACATCCAGTTTTAGTCACATGTTCTTATCTGACTAGTAAATAAATCAAGAGGAGCCAACCTGAGACAGTGAATGACAAAAGGCCTTGTGATGACCTTTGACCTCAGCTGCACACTGGATCACAGCTATCTCAACTATAGGCTGTGAGAAGAAAATATGACGACACAGATCAGCATCAGAAACCTTCATGATCAAAGACGACACAAACAAAACCCAAACGTCTGTCAGATCTCACAAAACTTTGTCTTAAATATGTGAACTAATAGTATCTGAGGAAAAGCTCAGCATCAACTGAAATCAGAAAAACGCAAAAGACATAAGTGACTGACTGGATATAACTATATCTACATGTATATATAACTACAAGTATATAAACTGCCAAAGCATATGCAGCAACACATTCCCCCTGACATGCAACTCAAAAACCCAACAATTACATTTAGACTGAAAGTTAAGTCTTGACCTTGGAAACAGCTGTTGACAAAATCTCTCCAGTTCTCTCTCCGTTCAGTATCCGTTGTGGAACTTTCAGTTCATTTCACATGATCTTCCTCAGCAGACGGAGTTGTCCGGTTGTCAGTGAAATGCACATGTTCAAATTCCCATTTGTCCACGTTGACCTGGAAGTTAAAAAAATCAACAGGGCAAACTCCATCTGCTGAGGAAGATCATGTAATTTGGTCCAAAGCTCCAGAACTGCTAGTAAGTGGAGCTTGTGTTGAAATGGTTTTGATGGTCAAGCTTGAACTTTCAGTCTCAACTTTTAAGTCAACATGGACGAGACGCTCTTGAAGTTCAGCATGAAAACCTTCAGGAAACTCACATTACTGCTCACAGCTGTTACTACACGGACTTGATACAGAGAAATCTGTCCAACTGCGACTGATGATGACCTCCATCATCTCTACTCTGTCCCAGAGTTGGACCGAGTGTTACTCAAAGGCTGTGCTCAAGTACAAGTCCTGTTACTTTGTCAAAACAAGCATTCAGGTAAAAGTATTCATCAAAGTATCTACTTGAGGTAAAGTACGACAGTATGGACTGAAAAAAACGACTTGAGTATCGAGTAATTTAATTAAACAAAAGAGAAAAAATACCAGCACACCACTGTCTTTTCCCTCGTCTTTTACTTGCTGTGGATATGACTGACATCATTTCAACCACACATGGTCTTCCTCAGGTAAAGAAGTGAACACACACCTGTGTGTATGATCGGCTTGTGATGAAATGTCACCTCATCATCTCCTGTCTAGATCCTCTGCGACATATACACCAGGACAATATTCCCAGTCTGCATCTCTCACCTGTGATCACATGTGAATGTTACATTAATATTATACTCTACTACTTACACCAATAAGTAAAGACATGTTTTAAATCACTTTCTGTGCTTGTTTTCTTCTATATTATATTATGATTTGGTAAATAAATCAGAAAATCAGAAATGCATGGACCATGACCAAGAGTGTCAACATGTTACAGTGTCTTTAAACTTTGTTAATTCCAGTATAAATGTCCCAGGTTCCAGGTCCCATCACAAAATGCAAATGTCCACTGCACACACCTGTAATCTCAGCCAAGTATCGTATCTACTCTCGTCACGATTTACTGATTACATTTTCATGAGAAAGGAAAAATGCATTTTGAATCTGAACCCTTTTTTTTCCCCTTCACATCAATCAATGAACAAGCAATAAGGTGCCAGTAACAAATAAAAAGTCCCTCATATCCTGTTATAATCACGTTGTCATTGGGTCAGTAAATAAATCAAGAGAAGCCAACTTGGTACAGTTAATGACAAGAGGCTTGTTCATGACCTTTGACCTCAGTCTTACTTATCTCAACTACACACAATCACACACACACACACAATTGATTGGTTAGATAACTTTCGTTCTTCTCTATCTGTAGACAACAAATGAACTTATCGTCAGATTCTTTAGAAAAGAAATGTTCTTTATCTCCATTAGCATTTTTCAATGAACCCTTGTTCTTCATTCTTGGCAGTAAGTGATCAAGCAACGCTTCATGTGTAGCGTTCTTTCAGGTCAGACTACACCTTTGGTTTTTAATAGAATAAAGGCAGTGCACATTAAATGCAGACGCAGTGGGAGAATTTACAAACTGAATAAAAGTCCCTCTAAAGATGTTGGTCTTCAGCTGCTTTTTACCACAGTTTCCTCAGATCTTTTGTCCAAAGAGTTCCAACGTTTTAAAGGTACAAACTCAAAGGCAAAGTGACCTTTACCTTTGAAGCCTGATGTGATGCGAAACCAAAAAGCTGTGATCGTAGCGGAGCAGGACAGAAAGGACAGACGTCCTTTCACACCAGCTCCTACCTGCTTTAGGATACCCCAGCTAAACAGGACACTGTGAGGCTGCACTGACACAGCTATCAGATGTGATGTCAACATGATCCCTTAAAAACAACATCACCTAATGCTAGAGAACACTAGTGACTGGACGGTGAGATAAACCCGGTCTCTGGGGATTTAATAGGTCAATGAAGAAACAGTTAACATGGCAACCTACGACAGCAGTTATTCTTGTGATCACATGTATGGAAACCAGTCATTTGATGAACACGTCTTTCTTTTTTTCTACATACACAGACTGTGTTGTCATTTCTTTCACTGAGCCTCTTGGCAAATAAACACTCTGTCATTTAAATGTTCCTGGTGTTAGAATCTCACTCACAGTCACGGTTTATCACTTGATGCTGACGATGTCCCGCTTTTCATTTCTAATCCAATACCTAAGATTTTCCCAGTCGTTAAAGTGTGAAGAAGTGCATTAAAAAAAGGTTCATTTCTTCATATTGTGGCTTCATGTGTTGTTCTAACCAGTGTTCCTGCTATAAAATACATGGCAAAGAAAAGAGGACGTAACACGTGTCAGTCATAAGAATGGAAACCACACGGAAACCAGTATTTGAAGAAATATTTATTGTCTAGAACTATTAAAACCATCATCAATACAACAAGCAAGAGCACATTAATGTAGAGATGTATAATGAGAGAAAGAGAGAGAGAGGGAGAGGGAGAGAGAGAGGGAGAGAGTGTTTCAGAGAGAGAGCAGTTGCAGAGTAAAACCAGTAGCAGGGTCCAAGTGAGTCAGGTCAGAACAGGGAACACTGGTCTCTCGTCAGTGTCTCTGAGACCAGAGTCTGGGAGCCCTGGGTGGCCTCACAGGTCACAGAGCCCACCTTCTTCCACTGGTCTGCAGGGAGCCTCAGGGTGCTGCTCCAGCTGTAGCGGCCCTTCTCCAGCACCCCGGGGCTGCTGCTCTCCTCCCAGCTGCTGCTGCTGCTGCTGCTGCTGCCGTCCACCTTCCAGGCCAGACTCCAGTCTGAGGGGAAGCCCTTGTTGGCCAGGCACATGAGCGTGGCCTTCCCCTGCTTCAGCTCCACGCTGGAGGGGGGCAGCACGGTCAGGGTGGGACGGGCATCACCTAGGAGACGCCAATCAGCTTATTAGACAGGGGCCACACAGCTGTCAATCAAACACCAGACACTGGGACACCTTTTCTTTGTGAGAGTTGATTTTCTCCTTTAAGGAGTTTCTGCCAGATGTTTTTTCTGCTCCACCAGTCACTCACTCACACATTGTTTCACTTCCCTTGAAGAAGCCTCTCATGCATATCAGCACAGAGAGAACCATCGTACAGTTTGACCTGAAATACATCAAACTGCACTGGAAAGAAAACAAGGAAACATTTCAAATATTTTATCAAAAATTAGGACCAATCTTTAGTTTGCATTACTTTAGTTTTCAGGGGAAACATTTAAAAATACATAAAATAATCCGACAACCGTCAAATGCGCTTCATGTGGAATTCAATCATCGTTTAGCAAACGAGAAACGGATTTCAAACTGCACTGGAAACAATGTATAACACAATAAAGGGATTACAGATTTTCTAACCTTTTCAAATCCCCATCTTTGTCCTCATTCTGTTCTATTTCATCTGAATGAAGTGAATCTTAATTCCACTTAATATTAGTCATCGATGAGGTTTGAAAAACAAAAATGAATCTTAGAACATATATTTAAAAGAGAACTGAAGTTGTATCTTCTCTACAGCTCAACTTAAACTTCAGCATGACAGGAATGTGTAAAGAAAAGTTGAATAAAGCTGCTCTGAGTTCACCTCCATGATGACGGAGGAGAAATCCCAACATAAACACTAAAACCTTACAAGAACATTTTATCTGCTGCAAACATTTAAACAATGGATTTACAACGTTACCTTACATTATTGTATTTAGTGTTTGTGCAGAAACTTACTTCCAACATCCAGTCTGGTTCCTCCACCAAAAGTCCACCACAGTGATACAAACTCATTGAGCCGTCGTACAAAAACCTCTCACTGTAGAGAGACACGGCTCTCTGGCTCTGTCAGACTGAACTAAACCTACCAACCCTCAATATTCAACTTCACATTTAAATGTGGAAATAACGATTTCTCCTCTGAATCAATCCTTTATATTCATTACAGTTAGTTTTCGAATTCTTGTTGCTAAAGCAAAGATCTTTATCTTCATGCAAAATAATTCTTCAAAAATTACACATTAACACTGAAAGGAGACTATTTTTCCTGGCATGTTAAATATGAACGAAATAAATATAGAAATAGTTCCTGAAATAAAGCAGTTGTTAAACATTTGACTTACTTCCAACATCCAGTCTGGTTCCTCCACCAAACGTGTACCACAGTGATACAAACTCATTGAGCCGTCGTACAAAAACCTCTCACTGTAGAGAGACACGGCTCTCTGGCTCTGAAACAAACAAGCTCTCCAAACTGAGTCTGTTTTTAAAACTTTGTCAAATGGTTTTAAACCCAACAATAACACAGTAACACAATTTTTAAAAATGTCATTTTTTTTATACGTATGTTATTTTTTAAAGAAAGATAAAGCTTTTATAGCAAAACAATTAAATGTCAGAAAAGACATTATGAAAAATCAAAAAAAATAAAACCAAACCTCATGAAAACAAGTATTACCACATCTTGATCAATTCCCCGATTTACTGATTGATCCATTGATAAACAGCATGATCAGAGTGATCCAAGTCCCTGCTGGAGTCAGTCAGAGCATTTCCATAGAGAGCCACTTTGCATCAGCAGCACCATGCTCCAGTGCTCTGGGAGAGTTTATAGTCCTGAGAGTTGAAGACTGGATGACTGACAGCTGTCCTTCATGACAACAGAAGCCACAGAAATCCTCCTCATCAAGAAGATGACGCTGACCTCCGTCCTCATCTGGACTCTCCTCTGCTGCTGTTTCACAGGTAAAGTCCAGAGAATCAAACTCCTCTCCTCTATCAACGTCCGTCCCTCTGAAATCAAGCCGACAAAACCGTGACGCTGCTTCATGTTTCTGTCTCTGTGTCCTCAGAGTCCAGAGGCCAGGTCACAGTGACTCAGCCTGGAGCAGTGAGCTCTGCTCTGGGAGGCTCCGTCGCCATCAAATGTAGAACCAGTCAGGATGTTTATGTCTATAGCAACTACCACTATTTAGCCTGGTACCAACAGAGATATGGAGAAACTATTAAACTACTTATTTACGCTGCTACCACTCGAGCATCAGGGATTCCAGGTCGTTTTACAGGCAGTGGATCAAACTCTGACTTCACTCTGACCATCAGTGGAGTCCAGGCTGAAGACGCAGCAGTTTACTACTGTCAGAGTTTACACGATCCCAACAGTCAGTGGTTGTTGAAACAGTGGCGTCGTACAAAACCTCCCTCAGCTGAACTGAAAAGAAACTGCTCAGCTGGCTGCACTGGAAGCTACTGCAGAGACTCTACACACACACACACACACACACACACACACACACACACACACACACACACACACACACACACACACACACACACACACAACACAAAAAACACACACACACACACACACAGACACACACACACCAACATAGAAAAATTTCATGAAAGTGGTTTCAATATGTATCAAAAAACAAGTTTATCAAAAAACTGATCTTGGTGGAAATCAAATAACTTTTTTCATCACAGCTTCTCTCCATTCACATCCAGTTTTAGTCACATGTTCTTATCTGACTTGTAAATAAATCAAGAGGAGCCAACCTGAGAAAATCAATGACAAAAGGCCTTGTGATGACCTTTGACCTCAGCTGCACACTGGATCACAGCTATCTCAACTATAGGCTGTGAGAAGAAAATATGACGACACAGATCAGCATCAGAAACCTTCATGATCAAAGACGACACAAACAAAACCCAAACGTCTGTCAGATCTCACAAAACTTTGTCTTAAATATGTGAACTAATAGTATCTGAGGAAAAGCTCAGCATCAACTGAAATCAGAAAAACGCAAAAGACATAAGCGACTGACTGGATAAACTGTATCTACATGTATATATAACTACAAGTGTATAAACTGCCAAAACATATGCAGCAACACATTCTCTCTGACATGCAACTCAAAAACCCAACGAATACATTTAGACTGAAAGTTAAGTCTTGACCTTGGAAACAGCTGTTGACAAAATCTCTCCAGTCTCTCTCCGTTCAGTATCCGTTGTGGAACTTTCAGTTCATTTCACATGATCTTCCTCAGCAGACGGAGTTGTCCGGTTGTCAGTGAAATGCACATGTTCAAATTCCCATTCCTCCGAGTGTTTCTGGGACTTCTTGTCCACGTTGACCTGGAAGTTCAAAAAATCAACAGGGCAAACTCCATCTGCTGAGGAAGATCATGTAATGTGGTCCAAAGCTCCAGAACTGCTAGTAAGTGGAGCTTGTGTTGAAACGGTTTTGATGGTCAAGCTTGAACTTTCAGTCTCAACTTTTAAGTCAACATGGACGAGACGCTCTTGAGGTGCAGCATGAAAACCTTCAGGAAACTCACATTACTGCTCACAGCTGTTACTACCCGGACTTGAGACAAAGAAATCTGTCCAACTGCGACTGATGATGACCTCCATCATCTCTACTCTGTCCCAGAGTTGGACCGAGTGTTACTCAAAGGCTGTGCTCAAGTACAAGTCCTGTTACTTTGTCAAAACAAGCATTCAGGTAAAAGTATTCATCAAAGTATCTACTTGAGGTAAAGTACGACAGTATGGACTGAAAAAAACGACTTGAGTATCGAGTACTTTAATTAAACAAAAGAGAAAAAATACCAGCACACCACTGTCTTTTCCCTCGTCTTTTACTTGCTGTGGATATGACTGACATCATTTCAACCACACATGGTCTTCCTCAGGTAAAGAAGTGAACACACACCTGTGTGTATGATCGGCTTGTGATGAAATGTCACCTCGTCATCTCCTGTCTAGATCCCCTGCGACATATACACCAGGACAATATTCCCAGTCTGCATCTCTCACCTGTGATCACATGTGAATATTACATTAATATTATACTCTACTACTTACACCAATAAGTAAAGACATGTTTTAAATCACTGTCTGTGCTTGTTTTCTTCTATATTATATTGTGATTTGGTAAATAAATCAGAAAATCAGAAATGCATGGACCATGACCAAGAGTGTCAACATGTTACAGTGTCTTTAAACTTTGTTAATTCCAGTAAACATGTCCCAGGTTCCAGGTTCCATCACAGACCCCCCAGACCAGGTGTGAACCCCCCACATCCAGTCCTCTCCAGTCACTTGAAGACAATCAAATGTGGCCAAATCAGTCTCTAATCTCACTGGAAATGTCTAAAATCAGATGACTGATTTGAGACAGTTTTTGAAATGTTATGTCATGTCCACATAAAATAAAAGTCTTCTTCCTTTTTTTTCCTGTCTCTGTTCATCAGGATACATCAATGACCAAGACCAGTTAAACGGTTGATACAGTGGCAAAGATGCAAAACTGTAGCTCAAATATTGACACGAGAACAGGAAGCAGGAAGACTAGTAGATTTGAAGCCTGATATACGGTAGTGTTTGAATAGAGTATTACATTTATTAGTGTTGTTACAGCCCGGCTCTAAGACTGCAACCAAAACGGGAGACACATGGGTATATTCAATGACAAAGTAATTTATTCATAACGAACTGATCGAAACAAGCACAACTAAAACAAACTTATTTAAAGCTACAGTCTCAAACCGTTTCCCAACATTTTTCGGTTGAAATATGCTGCAAAACAGATCTTAATGTGGAGAGGTGCTGTCAAAGGCTCCTGTGCCCCAGACTCGTTGAACAGCCTGGCAGCAGAGCAGAGACCTTCCCTTCTAAAGTCTTTGAACGAGCCTCGCCCTTCCAACCAATCAGAGAAGGCCAAAGTCAGGGCTGCATCAGCTGAGACGGCACACATGACGAGGACGCAGGTGAGGGGCTGAGCGGAGCGTAACACAGCAGGGAGAGGGACGGTTGGGAGGTGAAGTGGGGTTTGCTTTCGAGTCTCATGCTACCACTGGTTTGATTTACAGAACTTGCACATTGTAGCTGCAGGTACATGGAAGTGTAAGTCGTAGCACCCACCTCTGCACATCACCATAAACTGTATTTATATGTAAATAAGAATCAGTGAAATAGAGAAATACCATTATTTTGGCTTCTTTAGCCCATAATCTGATCAGGAACTAGAGCGGGTTTTCTGGCTTCTCCCACTTAATTTTAAAATGCACAGAATGTAAAAGTGCACTGCACACACCTGTAATCTCAGCCAAGTACCGGTTCTACTCGTCACGATTCACTGATTACTTTTTTTCATGACAAAGGAAAAGTGCATTTTAAATCTGAACCCTTTTTTCCCCTTCACATCAATCAATGAACAAGCAATACGGTGCCAGTAACAAATAAAAAGTCCCTGCTGGAGTCAGTCAGAGCATTTCCATAGAGAGCCACTTTGCATCAGCAGCACCATGCTCCAGTGCTCTGGGAGAGTTTATAGTCCTGAGAGTTGAAGACCCGATGACTGACAGCTGTCCTTCATGACAACAGAAGCCACAGAAATCCTCCTCATCAAGAAGATGACGCTGACCTCCGTCCTCATCTGGACTCTCCTCTGCTGCTGCTTCACAGGTAAAGTCCAGAGAATCCAACTCCTCTCCTCTATCAACGTCCGTCCCTCTGAAATCAAGCCGACAAACTGTGACGCTGCTTCATGTTTCTGTCTCTGTGTCCTCAGAGTCCAGAGGCCAGGTCACAGTGACTCAGCCTGGAGCAGTGAGCTCTGCTCTGGGAGGCTCCGTCGCCATCAGATGTAGGACCAGTCAGGATGTCTATAGTTCTAACTATTTAGCCTGGTACCAACAGAGAGACGGAGAAACTCCTAAACTACTTATTTACCGTGCTGCCACTCGAGCATCAGGGATTCCAGGTCGTTTTACAGGCAGTGGATCAAACTCTGACTTCACTCTGTCCATCAGTGGAGTCCAGGCTGAAGATGCAGCAGTTTACTACTGTCAGAGTTTTCACTATCCCAACAGTCAGTATGTGTTGACACAGTGAAAAAGCGTCGTACAAAAACCTCCCTCAGTCAGACTGAAGAGAAACTGAACTGGCTGCTGCAGCTGGAAGCTACTGCAGAGACTGATACAGTTGACTGAGGACACACACACACACACACACACACACACACACAGCACACACACACACACACACACACACACACACACACACACACACACACACACATACAGACACACACACACAAACACACACACACACACACACACACACCATCCAAATACAGTGACATGAAGTGGATTAAACATTTCCACATTTTTTTCTTTGAAGACCAAGAAAAACATTTATCAGAACAAATTTAACAACAAAAATTCATTATTGTGGAAATCAAATAACTTTCTTCATCACATGTTCTCACCATCTTATCACATCCAGTTATAATCACATGTTCTCATTAGATTTCCAAATTAATCATGAGGAGCCAACCTGTTAAAGATAAATGGCTTGTTCATGACCTTTGACCTCATACTGGATCACAGGTTTTTCCACTGTTAAAAGAGAATATGAAGCAAAGTAGGGATTTCTGCTACAACTTCAACTACTTCCAAGGTGCATGGAGAAGTGTAAAAGTGTGATGAAGCAGCTCCAGCAACACTGGTAACATAAGAACATCTTTATGTCAGACCTTGCTGTCTTCATCAGGTTGATGATGACAAACAAACAGAGAACAAAATAAACAACAACAACCATAACAACACAAAAAACCCCACAAACAACAACTGAGGAAAAAACTGTGCTCAAACTTGTAAACTCTTCTCAGGTTGAATTTAACATTTTCTGATCAGAGAATGAAAGCTGCAAATAATCACTTTGAAAATTTTTGAATACATGACGTGACTTAAAGAAAAGCAAAGTTCATACCTCAACCATTCACCAACAAACATAAAGATAGAAATAAAAACACATTTCTCTTATAATGTAGTATGAAATATTTCTTAGGTCATGCACTAATCTGATCAGATTCCTCAAAGCTCCAATTACACTTCTGTTTCAAGGTGTCTCCACAGCACAGCAGGCGATTGACACGTTAATGCGTTTGCTCTACGTGTCCCGATCCTTTAGAAAAACCCAAAGTAGGTAGAAGCTGCTGCAGAGACTGATACAGTTCACTGAGGACACACACACCTAAGATTTTAGTTAAAGTTTACATATATCAGTCAGTGTATCTGAGTCTATAGAAGTTAATATGCATTTATCTAAATGTAATTACAAATGTCCATTAGACATGTTTGCATCTCAGGGATAATTTCATTCACACCTTCAACAAATCAGCCTCTATACCGATGACTTCCTATTGTACATCACAAAAACCCTCATCTTCCCTTCTTTCACTTATTAAACTGATCAGACATTAAAGCAGCTTTGCTGTCTCTCCCACCCATTTTAAATGTGCAACAAATCTTTTACATTGTTTGGATCCACATTTTACCATACTCAGGTAATATAGTTGAAACTCAAGATTTTCGCCTTTGTAAAGGAAAGGAAAGGAAAGACAAGTTGTAAAGTTGGAATCATTTTTCCAGATGTCTGAGTTGATAAACAAAGCTCTTTCTATCTTTAGCAGAATGAATTTGTTATTTGTTATTACATCTTTCATTTCACAATCAGAGTAGCTATTTCACAGTGTATAAATTATATGTTAATGGGAAAACATCTGTATTTCTTTCTAAACGTGGATTTGGGGACTTTTGCATTACTCACTGCACATTCTGTACTGTCTGTAAAAACATAAACCTAGACTTGGTAAGACAATGAAAATTGTTGAAATTCTCCCATTACAGAATTCACACCAGCCTTTGAAGCTGTTTGGTGGAAATCAAATGAAGTTTTCTATTCTAAATTTTTACCGTTTATGCCCCTTTATATCTTTGATAATTTGAACAGTCAACTTTCTCAGTACTGAGGGGGAAACACCTCATGATATGTTGAGGACAGCTACAGTTCACTGACTCTGTGTGTTTGCATATGTGTCCTGCCTCTCTGAACCCAGACGTCAAGAGGCCAGTGTTGATCAGTGGCTGTCCGTCGTACAAAAACCTCTCACCTCTCTGACTTTGACACAAACTACCTCAAAAAAACGCATTCTCAGTTTCCCAGTTTATGTAATAACTGGTTCAAGTTTTTAAAATTGGTTGACAGATTGTGACAAATTATTTAAAGTTTTATTTGTTAAATATTCAACATCAACTTACAAAATTTATTTTTCTTTTAATCAAAGAAATTGAAATAAAAAATTTTAAAGAAAAAAAAACACAATAAATCATGCAAAATTTAAATGATGATCACAGACACATATTTATTGTAGATTATGTCACATATAACAATGATGATGTCTGTTAGTAAATTAATGGGAATTTAATAAAATATCCTCCAAGAAAACTTTTCAATCAAACTCAAGTCAAAACTGATAACTAACTACTTAAGTTATGAAATTCATCTTATTTTCATGAATATTATTTTTAAAGATTAAAGACATTTTTTTTTTAACACCACATCAAAATATGTGAAAACAAATTCTAAATGAAAGTTGTCGAGACACGTAAAAGAAAAACTACATAAAATAAACACTGACACGTCCTGATCAACTCTTTGATCCATTGATAAACAGCATGATCAGAGTGATCCAAGTCCCTGCTGGAGTCAGTCAGAGCATTTCCATAGAGAGCCACTTTGCATCAGCAGCACCATGCTCCAGTGCTCTGGGAGAGTTTATAGTCCTGAGAGTTGAAGACTGGATGACTGACAGCTGTCCTTCATGACAACAGAAGCCACAGAAATCCTCCTCATCAAGAAGATGACGCTGACCTCCGTCCTCATCTGGACTCTCCTCTGCTGCTGCTTCACAGGTAAAGTCCAGAGAATCAAACTCCTCTCCTCTATCAACGTCCGTCCCTCTGAAATCAAGCCGACAAAACCGTGACGCTGCTTCATGTTTCTGTCTCTGTGTCCTCAGAGTCCAGAGGCCAGGTCACAGTGACTCAGCCTGGAGCAGTGAGCTCTGCTCTGGGAGGCTCCGTCGCCATCAAATGTAGGACCAGTCAGGATGTTTATAATTCCAACTCTTTAGCCTGGTACCAACAGAGAGACGGAGAAACTCCTAAACTACTTATTTACCGTGCTGCCACTCGAGCATCAGGGATTCCAGGTCGTTTTAAAGGCAGTGGATCAAAGTCTGACTTCACTCTGACCATCAGTGGAGTCCAGGCTGAAGACGCAGCAGTTTACTACTGTCAGAGTTATCACGTTATAAACAGCAAAGATGTGTTGACACAGTGAAAAAGCGTCGTACAAAAACCTCCCTCAGTCAGACTGAAGAGAAACTGAACTGGCTGCTGCAGCTGGAAGCTACTGCAGAGACTGATACAGTTCACTGAGGACACACACACACACACACACACACACAGCATACACACACACACACACAAACACACACACACACACACACACACACACACACACACACACACACACACACACACACACACACGAACACGCACCGTACACAGAAAATTTCATGAAGTGGTTTCAACATGTATCAAAACAAGTTGAATATCAAAACACTGATCTTGGTGGAAATCAAATAACTTTCTTCATCACAGCTTCTCTCCATCCATTCACATCCAGTTATAGTCACATGTTCTTATCTGACTTGTAAATAAATCAAGAGGAGCCAACCTGAGACAGTGAATGACAAAAGGCCTTGTGATGACCTTTGACCTCAGCTGCACACTGGATCACAGCTATCTCAACTATAGGCTGTGAGAAGAAAATATGACGACACAGATCAGCATCAGAAACCTTCATGATCAAAGACGACACAAACAAAACCCAAACGTCTGTCAGATCTCACAAAACTTTGTCTTAAATATGTGAACTAATAGTATCTGAGGAAAAGCTCAGCATCAACTGTAATCAGAAAAACGGAAAAGACATAAGCGACTGACTGGATAAACTGTATCTACATGTATATATAACTACAAGTGTATAAACTGCCAAAGCATATGCAGCAACACATTCCCCCTGACATGCAACTCAAAAACCCAACAATTACATTTAGACTGAAAGTTAAGTCTTGACCTTGGAAACAGCTGTTGACAAAATCTCTCCAGTCTCTCTCCGTTCAGTATCCGTTGTGGAACTTTCAGTTCATTTCACATGATCTTCCTCAGCAGACGGAGTTGTCCGGTTGTCAGTGAAATGCACAAATTCCCATTCCTCCGAGTGTTTCTGGGACTTCTTGTCCACGTTGACCTGGAAGTTAAAAAAATCAACAGGGCAAACTCCATCTGCTGAGGAAGATCATGTAATTTGGTCCAAAGCTCCAGAACTGCTAGTAAGTGGAGCTTGAGTTGAAATGGTTTTGATGGTCAAGCTTGAACTTTCAGTCTCAACTTTTAAGTCAACAAGGACGAGACGCTCTTAAAGTGCAGCATGAAAACCTTCAGGAAACTCACATTACTGCTCACAGCTGTTACTACACGGACTTGAGACAAAGAAATCTGTCCAACTGCGACTGATGATGACCTCCATCATCTCTACTCTGTCCCAGAGTTGGACCGAGTGTTACTCAAAGGCTGTGCTCAAGTACAAGTCCTGTTACTTTGTCAAAACAAGCATTCAGGTAAAAGTATTCATCAAAGTATCTACTTGAGGTAAAGTACGACAGTATGGACTGAAAAAAACGACTTGAGTATCGAGTACTTTAATTAAACAAAAGAGAAAAAATACCAGCACACCACTGTCTTTTCCCTCGTCTTTTACTTGCTGTGGATATGACTGACATCATTTCAACCACACATGGTCTTCCTCAGGTAAAGAAGTGAACACACACCTGTGTGTATGATCGGCTTGTGATGAAATGTCACCTCGTCATCTCCTGTCTAGATCCTCTGCGACATATACACCAGGACAATATTCCCAGTCTGCATCTCTCACCTGTGATCACATGTGAATATTACATTAATATTATACTCTACTACTTACACCAATAAGTAAAGACATGTTTTAAATCACTGTCTGTCCTTGTTTTCTTCTATATTATATTATGATTTGGTAAATAAATCAGAAAGTCAGAAATGCATGGACCATGACCAAGAGTGTCAACATGTTACAGTGTCTTTAAACTTTGTTAATTCCAGTAAACATGTCCCAGGTTCCAGGTTCCATCACAGACCCCCCCCCCCCAGACCAGGTGTGAGCCCCCCACATCCAGTCCTCGCCAGTCACTTGAAGACAATAAAATGTGGCCAAATCCGTCTCTAATCTCACTGGAAATGTCTAAAATCAGATGACTGATTTGAGACAGTTGTTGAAATGTTATGTCATGTCCACATAAAATAAAAGTCTTCTTCCTTTTTTTTCCTGTCTCTGTTCATCAGGATACATCAATGACCAAGACCAGTTAAACGGTTGATACAGTGGCAAATTAATTCCAGTAAACATGTCCCAGGTACCAGGTCCAATTACAAAATGCAAATGTCCACTGCACACAGATGTAATCTCAGCCAAGTACCGGTTCTACTCTCTTCACGATTTACTGATTACATTTTCATGAGAAAGGAAAAGTGCATTTTAAATCTGAACCCTTTTTTCCCCTTCACATCAATCAATGAACAAGCAATATGGTTCCAGTAACAAATAAAAAGTCCCTGCTGGAGTCAGTCAGAGCATTTCCATAGAGAGCCACTTTGCATCAGCAGCACCATGCTCCAGTGCTCTGGGAGAGTTTATAGTCCTGAGAGTTGAAGACTGGATGACTGACAGCTGTCCTTCATGACAACAGAAGCCACGGAAATCCTCCTCATCAAGAAGATGACGCTGACCTCCGTCCTCATCTGGACTCTCCTCTGCTGCTGCTTCACAGGTAAAGTCCAGAGAATCCAACTCCTCTCCTCTATCAACGTCCGTCCCTCTGAAATCTAGCCGACAAAACCGTGACGCTGCTTCATGTTTCTGTCTCTGTGTCCTCAGAGTCCAGAGGCCAGGTCACAGTGACTCAGCCTGGAGCAGTGAGCTCTGCTCTGGGAGGCTCCGTCGCCATCAAATGTAGGACCAGTCAGGATGTTTATAGTTCTAACTATTTAGCCTGGTACCAACAGAGAGACGGAGAAACTCCTAAACTACTTATTTACGCTGCTACCACTCGAGCATCAGGGATTCCAGATCGTTTTACAGGCAGTGGATCAAACTCTGACTTCACTCTGACCATCAGTGGAGTCCAGGCTGAAGATGCAGCAGTTTACTACTGTCAGAGTTTTCACTATCCCAACAGCAAAGCTGTGTTGACACAGTGAAAAAGCATCGTACAAAACCCTCCCTCAGTCAGACTGAAGAGAAACTGAACTGGCTGCTGCAGCTGGAAGCTACTGCAGAGACTGATACAGTTCACTGAGGACACACACACACACACACACACACACACACACACACACAGCACACACACACACACACACACACACACACACACACACACACACACACACACACACACACACAGCATACACACATACACACACACACACACACACACACACAGTTTAATCAAGTGGATTGAACACCACTGTTGCTTTTATGTCCAATGAAAATGTATAAAATCAAGTTAAAAGAAAAAATATGCTCTTGATTGAAATCAAATTACTTTATCCATCACATTTTCTCACCATCCATTCATATCCAGTTATAATCACGGTTTCATTGGGTCAGCAAATAAATCAAGACGAGCCAACTTGGTACAGTTAATGACAAGAGGCTTATTCATGACCTTTGACCTCAGTCTTACTTGTCAAAACTACACACAATCACACACACACACACACACACACACACACACACACACACACACATACACATGCACACACTTGATTGGTTAGATAACTTTTGTTCTTTTCTATCTGTAGACAACAAATGAACTTATCATCACATTCTTTAGAAAAGAAATGTTCTTTATCTCCATGAGCATTTTTCAATGAACCCTTGTTCTTCATTCTTGGCAGTAAGTGATCAAGCAACGCTTCATGTGTAGCGTCCTTTAAGGTCAGACTACACCTTTGGTTTTTAATAGAATAAAAGCATTGCACATTAAATGCAGACGCAGTGGAAGAATTTACAAACTGAATAAAAGTCCCTCTAGAGATGTTGGTCTTCAGCTGCTTTTTACCACAGTTTCCTCAGATCTTTTGTCCAAAGAGTTCCAACGTTTTAAAGGTACAAACTCAAAGGCAAAGTGACCTTTACCTTTGAAGCCTGATGTGATGCGAAACCAAAAAGCTGTGATCGTAGCGGAGTAGGACAACGTCCTTTCACACCACCTCCTACCTGCTTTAGGATACCCCAGCTAAACAGGACACTGTGAGGCTGCACTGACACAGCTATCAGATGTGATGTCAACATGATCCCTAAAAAACAACATCACCTAATGCTAGAGAACACTAGTGACTGGACTGTGAGATAAACCCGGTCTCTGGGGATTTAATAGGTCAATGAAGAAACAGTTAACATGGCAACCTACGACAGCAGTTATTATTGTGATCACATGTATGGAAACCAGTCATTTGATGAACACGTCTTTCTTTTTTTCTACATACACAGACTGTGTTGTCATTTCTTTCACTGAGCCTCTTGGCAAATAAACACTCTGTCATTTAAATGTTCCTGGTGTTAAAATCTCACTCACAGTCACGGTTTATCACTTGATGCTGACGATGTCCCGCTTTTCATTTCTAATCCAATACCTAAGATTTTCCCAGTCGTTAAAGTGTGAAGAAGTGCATTAAAAAAAGGTTCATTTCTTCATATTGTGGCTTCATGTGTTGTTCTAACCAGTGTTCCTGCTATGAAATACATGGCAAAGAAAAGAGGACGTAACACGTGTCAGTCATAAGAATGGAAACCACACGGAAACCCGTATTTGAAGAAATATTTATTTTCTAGAACTATTAAAACCATCATCAATACAACAAGAAAGAGCACATTAATGTAGAGATGTATAATGAGAGAAAGAGAGAGAGAGGGAGAGGGACAGAGAGAGGGAGAGGGAGAGGGAGAGAGTGTTTCAGAGAGAGAGCAGTTGCAGAGTAAAACCAGTAGCAGGGTCCAAGTGAGTCAGGTCAGAACAGGGAACACTGGTCTCTCGTCAGTGTCTCTGAGACCAGAGTCTGGGAGCCCTGGGTGGCCTCACAGGTCACAGAGCCCACCTTCTTCCACTGGTCTGCAGGGAGCCTCAGGGTGCTGCTCCAGCTGTAGCGGCCGTCCTTCTCCAGCACCCCGGGGCTGCTGCTCTCCTCCCAGCTGCTGCTGCTGCTGCTGCTGCTGCCGTCCACCTTCCAGGCCAGACTCCAGTCTGAGGGGAAGCCCTTGTTGGCCAGGCACATGAGCGTGGCCTTCCCTGCTTCAGCTCCACGCTGGAGGGGGCAGCACGGTCAGGTGGGACGGCATCACCTAGAGACGCCAATCAGCTTATTAGACAGGGGCCACACAGCTGTCAATCAAACACCAGACACTGGGACACCTTTTCTTTGTGAGAGTTGATTTTCCTTTAAGGAGTTTCTGCCAGATGTTTTTTCTGCTCCACCAGTCACTCACTCACACATTGTTTCACTTCCCTTGAAGAAGCCTCTCATGCATATCAGCACAGAGAGAACCATCGTACAGTTTGACCTGAAATACATCAAACTGCACTGGAAACAAAACAGGGAAATATTTAAAATATTTTATCAAACATTAGGACCAATCTTTAGTTTGCATTACTTTAGTTTTCAGGGGAAACATTAAAAAATACATAAAATAATCCGACAACCGTCAAATGCGCTTCATGTGGAATTCAATCATCGTTTAGCAAACGAGAAACGGATTTCAAACTGCACTGGAAAGAATGTATAACACAATAAAGGGATTACAGATTTTCTAACCTTTTCAAATCCCCATCTTCGTCCTCATTCTGTTCTATTTCATCTGAATGAAGTGAATCTTAATTCAACTTAATATTAGTCATCGATGAGGTTTGAAAAACAAAAATGAATCTTAGAACATATATTTAAAAGAGAACTGAAGTTGTATCTTCTCTACAGCTCAACTTAAACTTCAGCATGACAGGAATGTGTAAAGAAAAGTTGAGTAAAGCTGCTCTGAGTTCACCTCCATGATGACGGAGGAGAAATCCCAACATAAACACTAAAACCTTACAAGAACATTCTATCTGCTGCAAACATTTAAACAATGGATTTACAACGTTACCTTACATTATTGTATTTAGTGTTTGTGCAGAAACTTACTTCCAACATCCAGTCTGGTTCCTCCACCAAAAGTCCACCACAGTGATACAAACTCATTGAGCCGTCGTACAAAAACCTCTCACTGTAGAGAGACACGGCTCTCTGGCTCTGTCAGACTGAACTAAACCTACCAACCCTCAATATTCAACTTCACATTTAAATGTGGAAATAACGATTTCTCCTCTGAATCAATCCTTTATATTCATTACAGTTAGTTTTCAAATCCTTGTTGCTAAAGCAAAGATCTTTATCTTCATGCAAAATACTTCTTCAAAAATTACACATTAACACTGAAAGGAGACTATTTTTCCTGGCATGTTGAATATGAACGAAATAAATATAAAAATAGTTCCTGAAATAAAGCAGTTGTTAAACATTTGACTTACTTCCAACATCCAGTCTGGTTCCTCCACCAAACGTGTACCACAGTGATACAAACTCATTGAGCCGTCGTACAAAAACCTCTCACTGTAGAGAGACACGGCTCTCTGGCTCTGAAACAAACAAACTCTCCAAACTGAGTCATTTTTTAAAACTTTGTCAAATGGTTTTAAACCCAACAATAACACAGTAACACAATTTTAAAAAATGTCATTTTTTCGTACGTATGTTATTTTGAAAGAAAGATAAAGCTTTTGTAGTTAAACAATTAAATGTCAGAAAAGACATTATGAAAAATAAAAAAAAATAAAACCAAACTTCATGAAAACAAGTATTACCACATCTTGATCAATTCCCCGATTTACTGATTGATCCATTGATAAACAGCATGATCAGAGTGATCCAAGTCCCTGCTGGAGTCAGTCAGAGCATTTCCATAGAGAGCCACTTTGCATCAGCAGCACCATGCTCCAGTGCTCTGGGAGAGTTTATAGTCCTGAGAGTTGAAGACTGGATGACTGACAGCTGTCCTTCATGACAACAGAAGCCACGGAAATCCTCCTCATCAAGAAGATGACGCTGACCTCCGTCCTCATCTGGACTCTCCTCTGCTGCTGCTTCACAGGTAAAGTCCAGAGAATCCAACTCCTCTACTCTATCAACGTCCGTCCCTCTGAAATCAAGCCGACAAAACCGTGACGCTGCTTCATGTTTCTGTCTCTGTGTCCTCAGAGTCCAGAGGCCAGCTCACAGTGACTCAGCCTGGAGCAGTGAGGTCTGCTCTGGGAGGCTCCGTCGCCATCAAATGTAGGACCAGTCAGGATGTTTACGTCTATAGCAACAAACAATGTTTAGCCTGGTACCAACAGAGAGATGGAGAAACTCCTAAACTACTTATTTACTATGCTACCACTCGAGCATCAGGGATTCCAGGTCGTTTTACAGGCAGTGGATCCAACTCTGACTTCACTCTGACCATCAGTGGAGTCCAGGCTGAAGATGCAGCAGTTTATTACTGTCAGAGTTTTCACTATCCCAACAGCAAAGCTGTGTTGACACAGTGAAAAAGCATCGTACAAAAACCTCCCTCAGTCAGACTGAAGAGAAACTGAACTGGCTGCTGCAGCTGGAAGCTACTGCAGAGACTGATACAGTTGACTGAGGACACACACACACACACACACACACACACACAGCATACACACACACACACACACACACACACACACACACACACACACACACACACTAAGCATACACACACACACACACACACACACACACACACACACACACACACACACACACACACACACGAACACGCACCGTACACAGAAAATTTCATGAAGTGGTTTCAACATGTATCAAAACAAGTTGAATATCAAAACACTGATCTTGGTGGAAATCAAATAACTTTCTTCATCACAGCTTCTCTCCATTCACATCCAGTTTTAGTCACATGTTCTTATCTGACTTGTAAATAAATCAAGAGGAGCCAACCTGAGAAAATCAATGAAAAAAGGCCTTGTGATGACCTTTGACCTCAGCTGCACACTGGATCACAGCTATCTCAACTATAGGCTGTGAGAAGAAAATATGACGACACAGATCAGCATCAGAAACCTTCATGATCAAAGACGACACAAACAAAACCCAAACGTCTGTCAGATCTCACAAAACTTTGTCTTAAATATGTGAACTAATAGTATCTGAGGAAAAGCTCAGCATCAACTGAAATCAGAAAAACGCAAAAGACATAAGCGACTGACTGGATATAACTGTACCTACATGTATATATAACTACAAGTGTATAAACTGCCAAAGCATATGCAGCAACACATTCTCTCTGACATGCAACTCAAAAACCCAACAAATAAATTTAGACTGAAAGTTAAGTCTTGACCTTGGAAACAGCTGTTGACAAAATCTCTCCAGTCTCTCTCCGTTCAGTGTCCGTTGTTGCACTTTCAGTTCATTTCACATGATCTTCCTCAGCAGACGGAGTTGTCCGGTTGTCAGTGAAATGCACATGTTCAAATTCCCATTCCTCCGAGTGTTTCTGGGACTTCTTGTCCACGTTGACCTGGAAGTTAAAAAAATCAACAGGGCAAACTCCATCTGCTGAGGAAGATCATGTAATTTGGTCCAAAGCTCCAGAACTGCTAGTAAGTGGAGCTTGTGTTGAAACGGTTTTGATGGTCAAGCTTGAACTTTCAGTCTCAACTTTTAAGTCAACATGGACGAGACGCTCTCAAAGTTCAGCATGAAAACCTTCAGGAAACTCACATTACTGCTCACAGCTGTTACTACACGGACTTGAGACAAAGAAATCTGTCCAACTGCGACTGATGATGATTTCCATCAGCTCTACTTTGTCCCAGAGTTGGACCGAGTGTTACTCAAAGGCTGTGCTCAAGTACAAGTCCTGTCACTTTGTCAAAACAAGCATTCAGGTAAAAGTATTCATCAAAGTATCTTCTTGAGGTAAAGTACGACAGTATGGACTGAAAAAAACGACTTGAGTATCGAGTAATTTAATTAAACAAAAGAGAAAAAATACCAGCACACCACTGTCTTTTCCCTCGTCTTTTACTTGGTGTGGATATGACTGACATCATTTCAACCACACATGGTCTTCCTCAGGTAAAGAAGTGAACACACACCTGTGTGTATGATCGGCTTGTGATGAAATGTCACCGCATCCTTTCCTGTCTAGATCCCCTGCGACATATACACCAGGACAATATTCCCAGTCTGCATCTCTCACCTGTGATCACATGTGAATATTACATTAATATTATACTCTACTACTTACACCAATAAGTAAAGACATGTTTTAAATCACTGTCTGTGCTTGTTTTCTTCTATATTATATTATGATTTGGTAAATAAATCAGAAAGTCAGAAATGCATGGACCATGACCAAGAGTGTCAACATGTTACAGTGTCTTTAAACTTTGTTAATTCCAGTAAACATGTCCCAGGTTCCAGGTTCCATCACAGACCTCCCCAGACCAGGTGTGAGCCCCCACATCCAGTCCTCGCCAGTCACTTGAAGACAATAAAATGTGGCCAAATCCGTCTCTAATCTCACTGGAAATGTCTAAGATCAGATGACTCATTTGAGGAAGTTTTTGAAATGTTATGTCATGTCCACATAAAATAAAAGTCTTCTCCCTTTTTTTTCCTGTCTCTGTTCATCAGGATACATCAATGACCAAGACCAGTTAAACGGTTGATACAGTGGCAAAGATGCAAAACTGTAGCTCAAATATTGACACGAGAACAGGAAGCAGGAAGACTAGTAGATTTGAAGCCTGATATACGGTAGTGTTTGAATAGAGTATTACATTTATTAGTGTTGTTACAGCCCGGCTCTAAGACTGCAACCAAAACGGGAGACACATGGGTATATTCAATGACAAAGTAATTTATTTATAACGAAATGATCGAAACAAGCACAACTAAAACAAACTTATTTAAAGCTACAGTCTCAAACCGTTTCCCAACATTTTTCGGTTGAAATATGCTGCAAAACAGATCTTAATGTGGAGAGGTGCTGTCAAAGGCTCCTGTGCCCCAGACTCGTTGAACAGCCTGGCAGCAGAGCAGAGACCTTCCCTTCTAAAGTCTTTGAACGAGCCTCGCCCTTCCAACCAATCAGAGAAGGCCAAAGTCAGGGCTGCATCAGCTGAGACGGCACACATGACGAGGACGCAGGTGAGGGGCTGAGCGGAGCGTAACACAGCAGGGAGAGGGAGGGTTGGGAGGTGAAGTGGGGTTTGCTTTCGAGTCTCATGCTACCACTAGTTTGATTTACAGAACTTGCACATTGTAGCTGCAGGTACATGGAAGTGTAAGTCGTTAGCACCCACCTCTGCACATCACCATAAACTGTATTTATATGTAAATAAGAATCAGTGAAATAGAGAAATACCATTATTTTGGCTTCTTTAGCCCATAATCTGATCAGGAACTAGAGCGGGTTTTCTGGCTTCTCCCACTTAATTTTAAAATGCACAGAATGTAAAAGTGCACTGCACACACCTGTAATCTCAGCCAAGTACCGGTTCTACTCTCGTCACGATTCACTGATTACTTTTTCATGACAAAGGAAAAGTGCATTTTAAATCTGAACCCTTTTTTCCCCTTCACATCAATCAATGAACAAGCAATACGGTGCCAGTAACAAATAAAAAGTCCCTGCTGGAGTCAGTCAGAGCATTTCCATAGAGAGCCACTTTGCATCAGCAGCACCATGCTCCAGTGCTCTGGGAGAGTTTATAGTCCTGAGAGTTGAAGACTGGATGACTGACAGCTGTCCTTCATGACAACAGAAGCCACAGAAATCCTCCTCATCAAGAAGATGACGCTGACCTCCGTCCTCATCTGGACTCTCCTCTGCTGCTGCTTCACAGGTAAAGTCCAGAGAATCCAACTCCTCTCCTCTATCAACGTCCGTCCCTCTGAAATCAAGCCGACAAAACCGTGACGCTGCTTCATGTTTCTGTCTCTGTGTCCTCAGAGTCCAGAGGCCAGGTCACAGTGACTCAGCCTGGAGCAGTGAGCTCTGCTCTGGGAGGCTCCGTCGCCATCAAATGTAGGACCAGTCAGGATGTTTATAGTTCTAACCGTTTAGCCTGGTACCAACAGAGAGACGGAGAAACTCCTAAACTACTTATTTACTATGCTACCACTCGAGCATCAGGGATTCCAGATCGTTTTACAGGCAGTGGATCAAAGTCTGACTTCACTCTGACCATCAGTGGAGTCCAGGCTGAAGATGCAGTAGTTTACTACTGTCAGAGTGAACACTATCTCAACAGTCTGTGGTTGTTGACACAGTGAAAAAGTGTCGTACAAAAACCTCCCTCAGTCAGACTGAAGAGAAACTGAACTGGCTGCTGCAGCTGGAAGCTACTGCAGAGACTGATACAGTTGACTGAGGACACATATACACACACACAAACACACAATCACACACACACACACACACACACACACAACACAAAATCAGTGACATGAAGTGGATTAAACATTTCTCCATTTTTTTCTTTGAAGATCAACAAACATTTATCAAAACAAATTTAACAACAAAAACTCATTTTTGTGGAAATCAAATAACTTTCTTCATCAGTTATAATCACATGTTCTTATCAGATTTTCCAAATTAATCATGAGGAGCTTACCTGTTAAAGATAAATGGCTTGTTCATGACCTTTGACCTCATACTGAATCACAGGTTTTTCCACTGTTAAAAGAGAATATGAAGCAAAGTAGGGATTTCTGCTACAACTTCACCTACTTCCAAGGTGCATGGAAAAGTGTAAAAGTGTGATGAGGCAGCTCCAACAACTTTGGTAACATAAGAATATCTTTATGTCCGACCTTGCTGTCTTCATCAGGTTGATGATGACAAACAAACAGAGAACAAACTAAACAACAACAACCACAACAACACCAAAAACCCCACAAACAACAACTGAGGAAAAAACTGCTCAAACTTGTAAACTCTTCTCAGGTTGAATTTAATATTTCCTGATCAGAGAATGAAAGCTGCAAATAATCACTTTGAAAATTTTTGAATACATGCCTTGACTTAAAGAAAAGCAAAGTTCATTCCTGAACCATTCCCCCACAAACACAGAGGTAAAAATAAAAATAGATTTCTCATATAATGTAGTATGAAATATTTCTTAGGTCATGCACTAATCTGATCAGATTCCTCAAACCTCCAATTACACGTCTGTTTCAAGGTGTCTCCACAGCACAGCAGGTGATTGACACGTTAATGCGTTTGCTCTATGTGTCCCGATCCTTTAGAAAAACCCAAAGTAGGTAGAAGCTACTGCAGAGACTGATACAGTTCACTGAGGACACACACACCCAAGATTTTTGTTAAAGTTTACATAGATCAGTCAGTGTATCTGACTTTATAGAAGTTAATATACATTTATCTAAATTTAATTACAAATGTCCATTAGACATGTTTGCATCTCAGGGATAATTTCATTCACACCTTCAACAAATCAGCCTCTATACCGATGACTTCCTATTGTACATCACAAAAACCCTCATCTTCCCTTCTTTCACTTATTAAACTGATCAGACATTAAAGCAGGTTTGCTGGCCTCCCATCCATTTTAAATGTGCAACAAATCTTTTACATTGTTTGGATCCACATTTTACCATACTCAGGTAATATAGTTGAAACTCAAGATTTTCGCCTTTGTAAAGGAAAGGAAAGGAAAGACAAGTTGTAAAGTTGGAATCATTTTTCCAGATGTCTGAGTTGATAAACAAAGCTCTTTCTATCTTTAGCAGAATTAATTGGTTATTTGTTATTACATCTGTCATTTCATAATCAGAGTAGCTATTTCACAGTGTATAAATTATATGTCAATGGGAGAACATCTGTATTTCTTTCTACACGTGGATTTGGGGACTTTTGCATTACTCACTGCACATTCTGTACTGTCTGTAAAAACATAAACCTAGACTTGGTAAGACAATGAAAATTGTTGAAATTCTCCCATTACAGAATTCACACCAGCCTTTGAAGCTGTTTGGTGGAAATCAAATGAAGTTTTCTATTCTAAATTTTTACCGTTTATGCCCCTTTATATCTTCGATAATTTGAACAGTCAACTTTCTCAGTACTGAGAGGGAAACACCTCATGATATGTTGAGGACAGCTACAGTTCACTGACTTTGTGTGTTTGCATATGTGTCCTGCCTCTCTGGTCCCAGATGTCGAGGCCAGTGTTGATCAGTGGCTGTCCGTCGTACAAAAACCTCTCACCTCTCTGACTTTGACACAAACTACCTCAAAAAAACGCATTCTCAGTTTCCCAGTTTATGTAATAACTGGTTTAAGTTTTTAAAATTGGTTGACAGATTGTGACAAATTAGTATTATTATTATAGATTATTTCCCATATAACAATGATCATGTCTGTTAGTGAATTGGTGGGAATTTACAAAAGTATCCTCCAAGAAAACTTTTCAATCAAACTCAAGTCAAAACTGATAACTAACTACTAAAGTTATGAAATTCATCTTAATTTCAGGAATATTATTTTTAAAGATTAAAGACTTTTTTTTTTAACAACACATCAAAATATGTGAAAACAAATTCTTAAAAAAAGTTTTCGAGACACGTAAAAGGAAAACTACATAAAATAAACACTGACACGTCCTGATCAACTGATTGATCCATTGATAAACAGCATGATCAGAGTGATCCAAGTCCCTGCTGGAGTCAGTCAGAGCATTTCCATAGAGAGCCACTTTGCATCAGCAGCACCATGCTCCAGTGCTCTGGGAGAGTTTATAGTCCTGAGAGTTGAAGACCCGATGACTGACAGCTGTCCTTCATGACAACAGAAGCCACAGAAATCCTCCTCATCAAGAAGATGACGCTGACCTCCGTCCTCATCTGGACTCTCCTCTGCTGCTGCTTCACAGGTAAAGTCCAGAGAATCAAACTCCTCTCCTCTATCAACGTCCGTCCCTCTGAAATCAAGCCGACAAAACCGTGACGCTGCTTCATGTTTCTGTCTCTGTGTCCTCAGAGTCCAGAGGCCAGGTCACAGTGACTCAGCCTGGAGCAGTGAGGTCTGCTCTGGGAGGCTCCGTCGCCATCAGATGTAGGACCAGTCAGGATGTTTATGTCTATAACAACAACAACCCCTGTTTAGCCTGGTACCAACAGAGAGATGGAGAAACTCCTAAACTACTTATTTACTATGCTACCACTCGAGCATCAGGGATTCCAGGTCGTTTTACAGGCAGTGGATCCAACTCTGACTTCACTCTGACCATCAGTGGAGTCCAGGCTGAAGATGCAGCAGTTTACTACTGTCAGAGTTTACACGATCCCAACAGTCAGTGGTTGTTGACACAGTGAAAAAGCGTCGTACAAAAACCTCCCTCAGTCAGACTGAAGAGAAACTGAACTGGCTGCTGCAGCTGGAAGCTACTGCAGAGACTGATACAGTTCACTGAGGACACACACACACACACACACACACACACACACACAGACACACACACACACACACACACACACACAGAGTTTAATCAAGTGGATTGAACACCACTGTTACTTTTATGTCCAATGAAAATGTATAAAACAAGTTAAAAGAAAAAATATGATCTTGTTTGAAATCAAATTACTTTATCCATCACCTCTTCTCACCATCCATTCATATCCAGTTACAATCACATTTTCTTTGGGTCAGTAAATAAATCAAGAGGAGCCAACTTGGTACAGTTAATGACAAGAGGCTTGTACATGACCTTTGACCTCAGTCTCACACTGAATCACACTTATATCAACTACACACAATCAAACACACACACACACACACACACCATACGCACACACAATCACACACAAACACACACACACACCGTACACAGAAAATTTCATGAAGTGGTTTAAACCTGTATCAAAACAAGTTGAATATCAAAACACTGATCTTGGTGGAAATCAAATAACTTTCTTCATCACAGCTTCTCTCCATCCATTCACATCCAGTTATAGTCACATGTTCTTATCTGACTTGTAAATAAATCAAGAGGAGCCAACCTGAGAAAATCAATGACAAAAGGCCTTGTGATGACCTTTGACCTCAGCTGCACACTGGATCACAGCTATCTCAACTATAGGCTGTGAGAAGAAAATATGACGACACAGATCAGCATCAGAAACCTTCATGTTCAAAGACGACACAAACAAAACCCAAACGTCTGTCAGATCTCACAAAACTTTGTCTTAAATATGTGAACTAATAGTATCTGAGGAAAAGCTCAGCATCAACTGAAATCAGAAAAACGCAAAAGACATAAGCGACTGACTGGATAAACTGTATCTACATGTATATATAACTACAAGTATATAAACTGCCAAAGCATATGCAGCAACACGTTCTCTCTGACATGCAACTCAAAAACCCAACAAATACATTTAGACTGAAAGTTAAGTCTTGACCTTGAATTAGCTGTTGACAAAATCTCTCCAGTCTCTCTCCGTCTCAGTATCCGTTGTGGAACTTTCAGTTCATTTCACATGATCTTCCTCAGCAGACGGAGTTGTCCGTTGTCAGTGAAATGCACATGTTCAAATTCCCATTCCTCCGAGTGTTTCTGGGACTTCTTGTCCACGTTGACCTGGAAGTTAAAAAATCAACAGGGCAAACTCCATCTGCTGAGGAAGATCATGTAATTTGGTCCAAAGCTCCAGAACTGCTAGTAAGTGGAGCTTGTGTTGAAACGGTTTTGATGGTCAAGCTTGAACTTTCAGTGTCAACTTTTAAGTCAACATGGACGAGACGCTCTTGAAGTGCAGCATGAAAACCTTCAGGAAACTCACATTACTGCTCACAGCTGTTACTACACGGACTTGAGACAAAGAAATCTGTCCAACTGCGACTGATGATGACTTCCATCATCTCTACTCTGTCCCAGAGTTGGACCGAGTGTTACTCAAAGGCTGTGCTCAAGTACAAGTCCTGTCACTTTGTCAAAACAAGCATTCAGGTAAAAGTATTCATCAAAGTATCTTCTTGAGGTAAAGTACGACAGTATGGACTGAAAAAAACGACTTGAGTATCGAGTAATTTAATTAAACAAAAGAGAAAAAATACCAGCACACCACTGTCTTTTCCCTCGTCTTTTACTTGGTGTGGATATGACTGACATCATTTCAACCACACATGGTCTTCCTCAGGTAAAGAAGTGAACACACACCTGTGTGTATGATCGGCTTGTGATGAAATGTCACAGCATCCTTTCCTGTCTAGATCCCCTGCGACATATACACCAGGACAATATTCCCAGTCTGCATCTCTCACCTGTGATCACATGTGAATATTACATTAATATTATACTCTACTACTTACACCAATAAGTAAAGACATGTTTTAAATCACTGTCTGTCCTTGTTTTCTTCTATATTATATTATGATTTGGTAAATAAATCAGAAAATAAGAAATGCTCGGACCATGACCAAGAGTGTCAACATGTAACAGTGTCTTTAAACTTTGTTAATTCCAGTAAACATGTCCCAGGTTCCAGGTCCCATCACAAAATGCAAATGTCCACTGCACACAGATGTAATCTCAGCCAGGTACCGGCTCTACTCTCTTCACGATTTACTGATTACATTTTCATGAGAAAGAAAAAGTGCATTTTAAATCTGAACCCTTTTTTCCCCTTCACATCAATCAATGAACAAGCAATACGGTGCCAGTAACAAATAAAAAGTCCCTGCTGGAGTCAGTCAGAGCATTTCCATAGAGAGCCACTTTGCATCAGCAGCACCATGCTCCAGTGCTCTGGGAGAGTTTATAGTCCTGAGAGTTGAAGACTGGATGACTGACAGCTGTCCTTCATGACAACAGAAGCCACAGAAATCCTCCTCATCAAGAAGATGACGCTGACCTCCGTCCTCATCTGGACTCTCCTCTGCTGCTGCTTCACAGGTAAAGTCCAGAGAATCAAACTCCTCTCCTCTATCAACGTCCGTCCCTTTGAAATCAAGCCGACAGATAGATAAATCTCTCTGCCACAATAAAAGACCCTCATGCAGGTACATGAGGACAGACAGGCAGTAGTAAGACAGCGATCGGTAACAGCAGATATCAAGGCAAGTACGCAACCCAGACAGACCGAGGACAGCAAGGAGCAATAGTTTTCCAGTGCTGACAGAGACACCGCTAATTAACATTTTTTTAAAATGAGCTCCAGATAAATACTATGAGTCCAGTGCTCTTATATTTACTGTGACAGATTGAAACTCTTGTTCAGCTGTAACAGAGACTGCAGACTGACCGAAAGGTTTTTATTTCTCACTGAGATAATACAGTCCACTCTTGTTAGAGCTTTTAAAAACTAAACTGATATATAGTTGTTCTTATGTTGAGGACCATCTGAGCAGAGGAGAAGCCAAACAACGTGTAATCTTGTACATAAGACAGACACCTACATATTTGATCAAGTTCCCAACCCAGCAATCTACAATTCTTCAGTGTTTGACCATGATGAAAATGTACTGATTTCTTGTCAAGGGTTTCAAGATTTTGTTTCTTCAAGCACTGCAAACTTTTGAGAGTAGTGCTGCGATCCTGAGACTAAGCTGTAGAAAAGTTATTAATATGGAAAATAACCACTGAAAGCATGTCCATGATAGCTGCCTCTGGTGACATGTAATGTTGAATTCATCAGAAAATTGCCAAAACATGAAACTACCTCAAAATCTAGTTTGAAAAAAACTCAAGACCAACTTGGAGGTTGGGGGTATTTCTCCCATGTCAGGTCAGTCACTGTTCATTAGGACACTAACATGGAATGTCAAATAAAATCCACCTTGGATAGATGTTGAAAATAATTTGGTTTGTTGGAGCATAAATACGTTAAGCGATCTGTGCTGGGGTCAACACCATCCTGACATCAAGATGGAGATGATGTGAAGGTCAAATCTTTTCACCCTGCATAATCTCAGGGATCATTTAAATAGTGGACTCTCTCAGCACTGATGGGAAACACCTCATGATATGTTGAGGACAGCTACAGTTCACTGACTCTGTGTGTTCGCATATGTGTCCTGCCTCTCTGGTCCCAGACATCAAGATGTCACATGTTCTCACCATCTATTCACATCCAGTTATAATCACATGTTCTTATCAGATTTTCCTAATTAATCAAGAGGAGCCAACCTGTTAAAGATAAATGGCTTGTTCATGACCTTGATCGCATATAGTCTGTGAGAGCAGTGTGAGACCAGCACCTGGTTTAGGATACCACAGGAAAACAGAGGCACTGTTGAGCTTTACTGACACAGTTTTCAGACGTGACCCGAATTAAACATTGTTATCATCATTAATTAATAAAGTCATGAGCTAATGTGACCACATTCTTGGTGTCTCTCGCTGAGACAGACTCTGTCTCTGTAGTTTAAGTAGATCTCCTGTCATCATTCCAGAGAAAAACATATAACAACAGTTATTCTATTTAATAATTTACATGGACATTACTTGTTTGATAAAATGGTGTTTACTGATTTTAAACGTTATAAACTCTTTCATTTACTTCTTTGTTGAATCCATCTTCTGAAAATCGAATATACCGGCAGAATAATCTCAGATGGAAGACATCGTATATCACTTGATGCTGATGATATCCTGCTTTATATTCCTCATCCTGAAAAGACGCTTTTCAAGTTTTCATCCAGTCTGGTTCCCCCAACAAAAGTCCACCACAGTGATACAAGCTCATTCAGCCGTCTTACAAAACCTCTCATTGTAGAAAGACACGGTTCTCTGGCTCTGAAACAAAAAAATTCACCCAAAAAATATGTAAATTTACCATATTTGTGAGGTAAAAGATCAAACTGTCAGAATTCTTCATAAATACACACAAAAGTATTAACTTTTATTTTTAAAGGTCTCAGCATTAATAATTTCTGTCAAAATAAAATAAAGACATAAAATTGATTTCTTCATTGACAAATGACTTTGTTGAAATTTCAGTCTGAGGGGACATTGATTTATTTGGTAGTGAAATTAGTGGGAGTTTTGTGACAAACGGCATTTTGAAAGAGCATTTCTCCACTTTAATTTAAGCAAGTTCACAAAGAAGTAAGCATTAACACATTTCTAATTAATGTGCTGAAAATTGTGACTGATCCACTGATAAACAGCATGATCAGAGTGATCCAAGTCCCTGCTGGAGTCAGTCAGAGCATTTCCATAGAGAGCCACTTTGCATCAGCAGCACCATGCTCCAGTGCTCTGGGAGAGTTTATAGTCCTGAGAGTTGAAGACTGGATGACTGACAGCTGTCCTTCATGACAACAGAAGCCACAGAAATCCTCCTCATCAAGAAGATGACGCTGACCTCCGTCCTCATCTGGACTCTCCTCTGCTGCTGCTTCACAGGTAAAGTCCAGAGAATCCAACTCCTCTCCTCTATCAACGTCCGTCCCTCTGAAATCAAGCCGACAAAACCGTGACGCTGCTTCATGTTTCTGTCTCTGTGTCCTCAGAGTCCAGAGGCCAGGTCACACTGACTCAGCCTGGAGCAGTGAGCTCTGCTCTGGGAGGCTCCGTCGCCATCAGATGTAGGACAAGTCAGGATGTTTATAATTCTAACCGTTTAGCCTGGTACCAACAGAGAGATGGAGAAACTATTAAACTACTTATTTACTATGCTACCACTCGAGCATCAGGGATTCCAGGTCGTTTTACAGGCAGTGGATCCAACTCTGACTTCACTCTGACCATCAGTGGAGTCCAGGCTGAAGATGCAGCAGTTTACTACTGTCTGAGTTATCACTATCTCAACAGTAAGAATCTGTTCACACAGTGAAGAAGTGTCGTACAAAAACCTCCCTCAGTCAGACTGAAGAGAAACTGAACTGGCTGCTGCAGCTGGAAGCTACTGCAGAGACTGATACAGTTGACTGAGGTCTCACACACACACACACACACACACAGCATACACACACACACACACACACACACACACACACACACACACACACACACACACACACACACACACACACACACACACACAGCATGCACACACACACCGTACACAGAAAATTTCATGAAGTGGTTTCAACATGTATCAAAACAAGTTTAATGTCAAAACACTGATCTTGGTGGAAATCAAATAACTTTCTTCATCACATGTTCTGACCATCTTATCAAATCCAGTTATAATCAAATGTTCTTATTAGATTTCCAAATTAATCATGAGGAGCCAACCTGTTAAAGATAAATGGCTTGTTCATGACCTTTGACCTCATACTGAATCACAGGTTTTTCCACTGTTAAAAGAGAATATGAAGCAAAGTAGGGATTTCTGCTACAACTTCACCTACTTCCAAGGTGCATGGAAAAGTGTAAAAGTGTGATGAGGCAGCTCCAACAACTTTGGTAACATAAGAATATCTTTATGTCAGACCTTGCTGTCTTCATCAGGTTGATGATGACAAACAAACAGAGAACAAACTAAACAACAACAACCATAACAACACCAAAAACCCCACAAACAACAACCGAGGAAAAAACTGCTCAAACTTGTAAACTCTTCTCAGGTTGAATTTGATATTTCCTGATCAGAGAATGAAAGCTGCAAATAATCACTTTGAAAATTTTTGAATACATAACGTGACTTAAAGAAAAGCAAAGTTCATTCCTGAACCATTCACCCACAAACATAGAGGTAAAAATAAAAACACATTTCTCCTATAATGTAGTATGAAATATTTCTTAGGTCATGCACTAATCTGATCAGATTCCTCAAAGCTCCAATTACACTTCTGTTTCAAGGTGTCTCCACAGCACAGCAGGCGATTGACACGTTAATGCGTTTGCTCTACGTGTCCCGATCCTTTAGAAAAACCCAAAGTAGGTAGAAGCTGCTGCAGAGACTGATACAGTTCACTGAGGACACACACACCCAAGATTTTTGTTAAAGTTTACATGGATCAGTCAGTGTATCTGACTCTATAGAAGTTAATATACATTTATCTAAATTTAATTACAAATGTCCATTAGACATGTTTACATCTCAGGGATAATTTCATTCACACCTTCAACAAATCAGCCTCTATACCGATGACTTCCTATTGTACATCACAAAAACCCTCATCTTCCCTTCTTTCACTTATTAAACTGATCAGACATTAAAGTAGGTTTGCTGGCTTCTCTCATCCATTTTAAATGTGCAACAAATCTTTTACATTGTTTGGATCCACATTTTACCATACTCAGGTAATATAGTTGAAACTCAAGATTTTCGCCTTTGTAAAGGAAAGGAAAGACAAGTTGTAAAGATGGAATCATTTTTCCAGATGTCTGAGTTGATAAACAAAGCTCTTTCTATCTTTAGCAGAATTAATTTGTTATTTGTTATTATATCTGTCATTTCACAATCAGAGTAGCTATTTCACAGTGTATAAATTATATGTCAATGGGAGAACATCTGTATTTCTTTCTAAACGTGGATTTGGGGACTTTTGCATTACTCACTGCACATTCTGTACTGTCTGTAAAAACATAAACCTAGACTTGGTAAGACAATGAAAATTGTTGAAATTCTCCCATTACAGAATTCACACCAGCCTTTGAAGCTGTTTGGTGGAAATCAAATGAAGTTTTCTATTCTAAATTTTTACCGTTTATGCCCCTTTATATCTTCGATAATTTGAACAGTCAACTTTCTCAGTACTGAGGGGGAAACACCTCATGATATGTTGAGGACAGCTACAGTTCACTGACTCTGTGTGTTTGCATATGTGTCCTGCCTCTCTGCTCCCAGACGTCAAGAGGCCAGTGTTGATCAGTGGCTGTCCGTCGTACAAAAACCTCTCACCTCTCTGACTTTGAGAAAAAATTCCTCACCAAACGCATTCTCAGTTTCCCAGTTTATGTAATAACTGGTTTAAGTTTTTAAAATTGGTTGACAGATTGTGACAAATTAGTATTATTATTATAGATTATTTCAAAGAAATTGAAATAAAAAATTTTAAAGAAAAAAACCACCAATAAATCATGCAAAATGTAAATGATGATCACAGACACATATTTATTGTAGATTATGTCCCATATAATAATGATGATGTCTGTTAGTGAATTAGTGGGAATTTACAAAAGTATCCTCCAAGAAAACTTTTCAATCAAACTCAAGTCAAAACTGATAACTAACTACTAAAGTTATGAAATTCATCTTATTTTCAGGAATATTATTTTTAAAGATTAAAGACTTTTTTTTTAACAACACATCAAAATATGTGAAAACAAATTCTTAATGAAAGTTTTCGAGACACGTAAAAGAAAAACTACATAAAATAAACACTGACACGTCCTGATCAACTCTTTGATCCATTGATAAACAGCATGATCAGAGTGATCCAAGTCCCTGCTGGAGTCAGTCAGAGCATTTCCATAGAGAGCCACTTTGCATCAGCAGCACCATGCTCCAGTGCTCTGGGAGAGTTTATAGTCCTGAGAGTTGAAGACTGGATGACTGACAGCTGTCCTTCATGACAACAGAAGCCACAGAAATCCTCCTCATCAAGAAGATGACGCTGACCTCCGTCCTCATCTGGACTCTCCTCTGCTGCTGCTTCACAGGTAAAGTCCAGAGAATCCAACTCCTCTCCTCTATCAACGTCCGTCCCTCTGAAATCAAGCCGACAAAAACGGCGACGCTGCTTCATATTTCTGTCTCTGTGTCCTCAGAGTCCAGAGGCCAGGTCACAGTGACTCAGCCTGGAGCAGTGAGCTCTGCTCTGGGAGGCTCCGTCGCCATCAAATGTAGGACCAGTCAGAATGTTTATGGTTCTAACCGTTTAGCCTGGTACCAACAGAGAGATGGAGAAACTCCTAAACTACTTATTTACTATGCTGCCACTCGAGCATCAGGGATTCCAGGTCGTTTTACAGGCAGTGGATCAAACTCTGACTTCACTCTGACCATCAGTGGAGTCCAGGCTGAAGATGCAGCAGTTTACTACTGTCAGAGTTTTCACTATCCCAACAGTCAGCGGTTGTTGACACAGTGAAAAAGCGTCGTACAAAAACCTCCCTCAGTCAGACTGAAGAGAAACTGAACTGGCTGCAGCTGGAAGCTACTGCAGAGACCGATACAGTTCACTGAGGACACACACACACACACACACACACACACACACACACACACACACACACACACACACACACACACACACACACACACACACACACACACACCATACAAATACAGTGACATGGAGTGGATTAAACATTTCCCCATTTTTTTCTTTGAAGACCAACAAACATTTATCAGAACAAATTTAACAACAAAATTCATTATTGTGGAATCAAATAACTTTCTTCATCACATGTTCTCACCATCTATTCACATCCTGTTATAATCACATGTTCTTATCAGATTTTCCAAATTAATCAAGAGGAGCCAACCTGTTAAAGATAAATGGCTTGTTCATGACCTATGACCTCATACTGAATCACAGGTTTTTCCACTGTTAAAAGAGAATATGAAGCAAAGTAGGGATTTCTGCTACAACTTCATCTACTTCCAAGGTGCATGGAGAAGTGAAAAAGTGTGATGAGGCAGCTCCAGCAACACTGGTAACATAAGAACATCTTTATGTCAGACGTTGCTGTCTTCATCAGGTTGATGATCACAAACAAACAGAGAACAAAATAAACAACAACAACCATAACAACACAAAAAACCCCACAAACAACAACTGAGGAAAAAACTGTGCTCAAACTTGTAAACTCTTCTCAGGTTGAATTTAACATTTTCTGATCAGAGAATGAAAGCCACAAATAATCACTTTAAAAATTTTTGAATACATGACGTGACTCAAAGAAAAGATAAGTTCATTCCTGAACCATTCCCCCATAAACACAGAGGTAAAAATAAAAATATATTTCTCATATAATGTAGTATGAAATATTTCTTAGGTCATGCACTAAACTGATCAGATTCCTCAAAGCTCCAATTACACTTCTGTTTCAAGGTGTCTCCACAGCACAGCAGGTGATTGACATGTTAATGCTTTTGCTCTACGTGTCCCGATCCTGTAGAAAAACCCAAAGTAGGTAGAAGCTGCTGCAGAGACTGATACAGTTCACTGAGGACACACACACCCAAGATTTTTGTTAAAGTTTACATAGATCAGTCAGTGTATCTGACTCTATAGAAGATAATATACATTTATCTAAATTTAATTACAAATGTCCATTAGACATGTTTGCATCTCAGGGATAATTTCATTCACACCTTCAACAAATCAGCCTCTATACCGATGACTTCCTATTGTACATCACAAAAACCCTCATCTTCCTTTCTTTCACTTATTAAACTGATCAAACATTAAAGCAGCTTTGCTGGTTTCTCCCATCCATTTTAAATGTGCAACAAATCTTTTACATTGTTTGGATCCACATTTTACCATACTCAGGTAATATAGTTGAAACTCAAGATTTTCGCCTTTGTAAAGGAAAGGAAAGACAAGTTGTAAAGTTGGAATCATTTTTCCAGATGTCTGAGTTGATAAACAAAGCTCTTTCTATCTTTAGCAGAATGAATTTGTTATTTGTTATTACATCTGTCATTTCACAATCAGAGTAGCTATTTCACAGTGTATAAATTATATGTCAATGGGAGAACATCTGTATTTCTT